>NC_134638.1:1464253-1735538 GCF_046129695.1 Lonchura striata | reverse complement strand
CCCCAGACCCCCACTCCCGTCCCCCCACACCCCCCAGACCCCAGACCCCACTCGCGTCCCCCTCGCCCCCGCGCTCACGGCCGTGCCGCGCCGCCGCGCCGCGCTGCCGCAGGTGCCGGTTCTCCCGGGCCAGGCCGCTGCAGCTGCCCCTCGAGCTGCGCGATGCGGCGGCGCTGCGAGGACCAGGAGGTGCCGCTGAGTGGCGATGATCCGGTTCAGCTCCAGCAGGTACTCCACTGCGCGGTCGGGGGGCTCGGAACCCCCCGGGGGGGGCCCCGCCGCCCCCCGCGCCCTCCATACCCCCGGGGGGTGGTGGGGAGGGGCGGAAATGTGGGGAGGGGGCGAGGGAGGGTCAAGGATGGGGGTCCGGCATGGGCGGGGGTGGGGGAGTCAAAGTGAAGGGGGGGTTAAAATTTGGGTTAAAATGAGGGGGGGGGGTGTAAAATGCGTGGGGCAGCCCTGAGGGTGAGGGTGGGGGTGGGTGGGGGTGGGTGGGGGGCCCCCCGAGGGTGATGGAGGTGGGGGAGGGGGGGTGGTCCCGGCGGGGGGTGGCGGGGGCGGGGGGGTGGGGGGGCGGCTCGGGGGGGCCCGATCCGGGCGCGGAGCTCGGAGGGAGGAGGAGAAGCGGGTGGGGGGGGGGGCGGGGTTGGGGGGGGAGGGGTTTAAGGCGGCCCCCTCCCCCACCCCAAACCCCACCCCCCCTCCCCCACCTCCCCTCCCACCCCGGTTTGGATTGGGGGGGGGGGGGGGGAAACACCTCCTCCCCCCCCAAAAAAAAAGGGGACCCCCAGCGTTTTGCCCCGCCCACTTCATTAATCCTAATTAACACCCCAAATGGGGGGGGGGGAGTGAAGCCCAACCCCTCCCCCCCCCCCCCCCAAAACCCCAAAACTCCTGCGGGTCCCTCCCCCTCCCCCTTCCCCCCCACCCAAATTTGTGACCCCAACGCGACCCCGGTTGTGGGACCCCCACCCAGCCCCCCCCCCCGCGCTGTCCCCCCGGTGCCGCCCCCGGTGCCGCCCCCCCCACCGGTACCGCCCCCCCCGGTGCCGCCCCCCGCCCCCCGGTGCCGCCCCCGGTGCCGCCCCCCCCCCGGTGCCGCCCCCCGCCCCCCGGTGCCGCCCCCCGCCCCCCCGGTGCCGCCCCCCGCCCCCCCGGTGCCGCCCCCCCCCCGGTGCCGCCGGCTCGGCCCCGCTCCGTTCCCACGGCAACGGGGCACAAATAACTCGGGCTCTGATTGGGGTTCGGCCGCCGCACGGGGAGGGACCCCCGCCCCCCCAGACCCCCCCCAAACCCCCCCGGGCACCCCCAAATCCCCCCGGGCACCCCCAAAGCCCCCAGACCCCCCAGAGATCCCCAGAGCTCTCCCTGACCCCACCAAAACCCCCAAAACCCTCCGGATCCCCCCCCAGACCCTGCCAGGACCCCCCCGGACACCCCCAAATCCCCCGGATCCCCCCAGACCCCCCCCCCGGATCCCCCAAATCCCCCAAATCCCCCAGGACACCCCCAAAGCCCCCAGACCCCTCCCAGCGCCCTCAGACCCCCAGAGACCCCCCGAGCTCTCCCTGACCCCCCAAAACTCCCCAGAGCCCCCCGGATCCCCCCCCAAACCTCCCCAGACCCCCCCCAAATCCCCCCAAATCCCCCAAATCCCCCCGGACACCCCCAAAGCCCCCAGACCCCTCCCAGCGCCCTCAGATCTCCCCAAGACCCCCCGAGCTCTCCCTGACCCCCCAAAATCCCCCAAATCCCCCCCAGACCCTCCCTGGACTCCCCCGTGGACCCCCCCAGACCCCCTCGGGAACCCCAAATCCCCCAGATCCCCCCAAGTCCCCCAGACCCTCCCCGGACACCCCAAAATCCCCCCGGGCACCCAAATCCCCCAAAGACCCCCAGAGCTCTCCCTGACCCCCCCAAAACCCCCCCAAAATCCCCCCCCAGACCCCCCCCGGGTCCCCCCAAATCCCCCAGACCCCTCCCAGCGCCCTCAGACCCCCCCAAAGACCCCCAGGACCCCCAGAGCCCACCCAGCACCCCCAAAACCCCCCCAGAGCCCCTCCCCAGACCCCCCAGACCCTCCCCAGACCCCCGTGGACCACCCCAGACCCCCCCGGACCCCCCAAATCCCCCAGACCCCCCCGGCCCCCCCAAAACCCCCCCAGAGCCCCTCGGATCCCCCCAGACCCTGCCGGGACCCCCCGGGCCCCCCCCAAAGACCCCCAGAGCTCTCCCTGACCCCCCCAAAACCCCCTCAGAGCCCCCCAGACCCCCCCAAATCCCCCCGGCCCCCCCCAAATCCCCCAAAGACCCCCAAAACCCCCTCCAGCCCCCCAAAAACCCCCAGAGCCCCCTGGACACCCCCATAGGCCCCCCATAGATCCCCCATGGATCCCCCATAGATCGCCCATGGATCCCCTATGGATCCCCTATAGACCACCTAGAGATCCCCTATTGATCCCCCATAGATCCCCTATGGACCCCCTATAGATCCCCCATAGATGCCCCATAGGCCCCCCATAGATCCTCTATAGATCCCCTATAGATCCCCCATGGATCCTTTATAGATTCCCATATAGATCCCCTATAGATCCCCCATGGATCCCCTATGGATCCCCTATAGACCCCCCCATAGATCCCCTATAGATTCCCATATAGATCCCCTATAGATCCCCTATAGATCCCCTATAGATCCCCCATAGATCCCCCATAGATCCCCCATGGATCCCCTCCAGACTCCCCCATGGATCCCCCCTATAGCTCTCCTATAGATCCCTCATAGATCCCCAACAGCCCCTCCTATAGATCCCCTATTGATCCCCATCAGTCCCCATATCGATCCCCCTTATTGATCCCCTATAGATTCCCCTATTGATCCCCCATAGTTCCCTTATATCCCCCATGGATCCCCCATGGATCCCCTATTGATCCCCCATGGATCCCCTATTGATCCCCCATAGATCCCCTAGATCCCCCACAGGTGAGGGAGGGGCGATCCCCATCCTTGATCTGATTTTATTTGCATTTCATTTGCATTTCATTTGCATTTCATTTGCATTTCGTTTGCATTCCACTTTTATTTCATTTTTATTTAATTTTATTTCACTTTAATTTAATTTTATTTCATTTTTATTTCCAAAATCCAGGAAAGTTCCATTAAAAACCCGCGGGGGGGTTTGGGGGGGGCACAGCGAGACTGGGGGGAGGGGGGACCCCAAAATTTGGGGGGGGGGAACCCCGGGACCCCAAATTGGGGGGGGTCTTCAAGTTTTGGGGGGTCCCACCCCCAACCAGGGACCCCAAATTTTTGGGGGGCACCCAATGATCCCAAAATTTGGGGTGGGGGGACTCAGGGGGGTCCCAAAATTTTTGGGGGGGTGGCTGAAAATTTGGGGGGGTCCCGATGATTCTGGGGGTGCTGGGGGGGTTCCGGGATTTTGGGGTCACGATGATTTTGGGGTCACGATGATTTTGGGGTCCCCAGGGATTTTGGGGTCACAATGATTTTGGGGTGCCGAATTTTGGGGGGGTTCAGGGAGATTTTGGGGTCCCTGAGAATTTTGGGGGGGTTCAGGGGGATTTTGGGGTCCCGATTTTGGGGTCCCCAGGGATTCTGGGGTCACGATGATTTTGGGGTTCAGAAGGATTTTGGAGTCACGATTTTGGGGTTCAGGGGGATTTTGGGGTCCCGATTTTGGGGTCCCGATTTCGGGGTCCCAGGGATTTTGGGGTCCCAGGAATTTCGGGGTGCCGGATTTTGGGGTCACGATTTTGGGGTTCAGGGGGATTTTGGGGTCCCCGGGATTTCGGGGTCCCGATTTCGGGGTGCCGATTTCGGGGTCCCGATTTCGGGGTCCCCGGGATTTTGGGGTCCCCGGGATTTCGGGGTCACGATTTCGGGGTCCCGATTTCGGGGTCACGGCTCGTTGGGGTTGGGGTTGGTGTCCGGGTACTTGGTGAGGTCAAAGGTCAAAACTTTGCTGATGACGCAATCGCCTTGCTGGGGGGGGGAGGGGTCACGGGGGGGTCCCCAGACCCCCAAAAATCCCCCCGAGCCCCAAAAATCCCCCCGAGCCCCCCAAAAATCCCCCCGAGCCCCAAAAATCCCCCCGAGCCCCCCAAAAATCCCCCCCGAGCCCCCAAAATCCTCCCAGACCCCCCAAAAATCCCCCCGAGCCCCAAAAATCCCCCCGAGCCCCAAAAATCCCCCCAAACCCCAAAAATCCTCCTAGACCCCCCAAAAATCCCCCCGAGCCCCCAAAATCCTCCCTGACCCCCCAAAATTTTCCAGACCCCCCAAAAATCCCCCTGACCCGCCAAAATCCTCCCTGACCCCCCAAAATTCCCCTGACCCCCCCAAAAATCCCCCCCGAGCCCCCCAAAATCCCCAGACCCCCCCCAAAATTCCCCTGACCCCCCCAAAATTCCCCTGAACCCCCAAAATCCTCCCTGACTCCCCAAAATTCCCCTGAACCCACCAAAATTCCCCTGACCCCCCCCAAAATCCCCAGACCCCCCTAAAATTCCCCCTGACCCCCCAAAAAAATTTTGGGGATTTTTTGGGGTTTTTTTGGGGGATTTTTGGGGTTTTTTTTGGGGATTTTTGGGGATTCTTGGGGGGATTTTTGGTGATGTTTTAGGGACTTTTTGGGATTTTTGGGGATTTTTTGGGGGGGATTTTTTGAGATTTTTTTGGGATTTTTGGGGATTTTTTTGGGATTTCTTTGGGGACGTTTTGGGGGATTATTGGGAATTCTTGGGGGGTTATGGGGGATTTTTTTTGGGATATTTGGGGGGATTTCTGGGGGATTTTTGGGGATTTATTAGGGAATTTTTGAGAATTCTTGGGGGGATTATTGGGGATTTTTTTTGGGATATTTGGGGTTTTTTTTTGGGATGTTAAGGAGATTTTTTTGTGATTTTTGGGGATTTTGTGGGATTTTTGGGGGATTCTTGGGGGGATTTTTGGGGATTTTTTGGGGGAATTTTTGGGGGATTTTTTGGGGGATTTTTTGGGGATTTTTGGGGATTTTTTGGGGATTTTGTGGGATTTTTGGGGAATTTTGGGGATTTTAAGGGGATTTTTTTTGGAATTTCTGGGGATTTTTTTGAGATATCTTTGGGGATTTTTGGGGAATTTTGGGGATTTTAAAGGGATTTTTGGGGGGATTTTTTGGGGGGATTTTTGGGGTTTTTTGGGGATTTTTTTGGGATTTTTTGTATTTCCAGTTTTCCCACTGATTTTTTGGGATATTTTTGGGGATTTTTTGGCATTTTTGGATATTTTTAGCATTTCCAGGGGTGTTTTTTGGGTATTTTTGGTATTTTTTGGGGGGATTTTTTGGGGGGATTTTTTTGGATTTTTGGGGATTTTTTGGGGGATTTTTTGGTATTTTTGGGGATTTTTTGGGGGGATTTTTTGGTATTTTTGGGGGGATTTTGGGGGGATTTTTTGGGATTTTTGGGGGGATTTTGGGGTATTTTCAGGGCTATTTTTTGGGGTTTTTTTGGGGATTTTTTGCATTTCCGGTTTCCCATGGATTTTTGGGGATATTTTGGGGTTTTTTGGGTTTTTTGGGTGTTTTTGGTACCTCGGGGTAGACGCCAATCAGGCTCTGGGCCTTGGTGTAAAATTCCTCCTTCAGGGAGATGACGATGGCCTGGAAATTGGCAGCCGACTGCTCCTTGATGTAATTGGCCACCTGGAACCCCAAAAAACGCGTTTTTCACCCCAAAAAACGGACTCAGCACCCCGAAAAATGGATTCGGCACCCCAAAAAACGTCTGGCACCCCAAAAATCGCGTTTTTCACCACCAAAAATGCATTTTTTGCCCCAATAACCTCATTTTTCACCCCAAAAATAATATTTTTTACCCCAAAAAATTCATTTTTCACCCCAAGAAATGGACTCGGCACCCCAAAAAACATGTATGGTACCCCAAAAATCGCATTTTTTACCTCAAAAAATGCATTTTTTACCCCAAAAAACCACATTTTGCACCCCAAAAAATGGACTTGACACCCCAAAAAATGGATTTGACATCCCAAAAAATCGCATTTTTTACCCCAAAAATAAAATTGCATTTTTCATCCCAAAAAAGGACCTGGCACCTCAAAAAAACCTAATTTTTTGCCCCAAAAAATCGCATTTTTTACCCCCAAAAAATCGCATTTTTCACCCCAAAAAATGGATTCAACACCCCAAAAATTGCATTTTTTACCCCAAAAATCATGTTTTTTTAACCCCCCAAAATCGCATTTTTCACCCCCAAAAAATGGATTCGGCACCTCAAAAATGAGGAGGGGACCCCAAAATTGGGGTGGGAGACCCCAAAATTGAGATGGGGAACCCCAAAATTGGGATGTGAACCCCCAAAAAATGAGGAGGGGACCCCAAAATTGGGGGGTGGGGGCAGAAAAATCAACTTAGTGAGGGGAAAACGGGGTGGGGGTGACCCCAAAATCCCAGGAAGGGAACCCCAAAAATGAGGTGAGGACCCAAAAAATGGGGAGGGGGACCCCAAAAAATGATAAGGGCACCCCAAAATTGAGGAGGGAACCCCAAAATTGGGGTGGGGACCCGAAAATTGGTGGAAAATTGGCAGAAAAATCAACTCAGTGAGAGTAAAATGGGGTGGGGTGACCCCAAAATTACACGAGGGGAACCCCAAAAATGGGGTGAGGACCCCAAATTGAGGTGAGGGACCCCAAAACTGGGGAGGGGGACCCCAAAATTGAGGAGGGGACCCCAAAAATTGGGTGGGAGACCCGAAAATTGGCAGAAAAATCAACTCAGTGAGAGTAAAATGGGGTGGGGTAACCCCAAAATTACAGGAGGGGAACCCCAAAAATGGGGTGAGGACCCCAAATTGAGGTGGGGGACCCCAAAATTGGGGAGGGGGACCCCAAAATTGAGGAGGGGACCCCAAAAATTGGGTGGGAGACCCGAAAATTGGCAAAAAAATCAACTCAGTGAGAGTAAAATGGGGTGGGGTGACCCCAAATTTACACGAGGGGAACCCCAAAAATGGGGTGAGGACCCCAAATTGAGGTGGGGGACCCCAAAACTGGGGAGGGGGCCCCCAAAATTCGCACCTTGCCGATGTTGGTGTTGTCCAGCGCGGCGTCGATCTCGTCCAGCACGAAGAACGGCGCCGGTTTGTAACTGGGGGGGCCGAGCCGGGCTGGGACCCCAAATTTGGGGCGCCCCGGAAAGAGCCGGCCCCGGGTTTGGGGTCCCCCCCGAGGGTTTTGGGGTCCCCCCCGAGGGTTTTGGGGTCTCATTGGGGAGGGTTTTGGGGGGATTCTTTGGGATTTCCCCGGGAGTTTTTGGGATTTGCTTCAGGATTATTGGGGTCCCCCCGTGGGATTTTTGGGGTCCCTGAAGGGTTTTTGGGGTCCCCCCCGAGGGTTTTGGGGTCCCCCCCGAGGGTTTTGGGGACCCCAGGGATTTGGGGTCTCATGGGGGGGGGTTTTGGGGGGATTCTTTGGGATTTCCCCGGGAGATTTTGGGATTTGCTTCAGGATTTTTGGGGTCCCTGAAGGGTTTTTGGGGTCCCCCCGTGGGATTTTTGGAGTCCCTGAAGGATTTTTGGGGTCCCCCCCGAGGGTTTTGGGGTCCCCGGGGATTTGGGGTCTCATTGGGGGGGGGTTTGGGGGGATTTTTTGGGATTTCCCCGGGAGATTTTGGGATTTCCATTGGGATTTTTGGGGTCCCTGAAGGGTTTTTGGGGTCCCCCCGTGGGATTTTTGGGGTCCCTGAAGGGTTTTTGGGGTCCCCCCCGAGGGTTTTGGGGTCCCCAGGGATTTGGGGTCTCATTGGGGGAGGTTTTTGGGGGGATTCTTTGGGATTTCCCCTGGAGAGTTTGGGATTTCCATTGGGATTTTTGGGGTCCCTGAAGGATTTTTGGGATTTCGCTCGGGAATTTTGGGGTCCCTGAAGGGTTTTTGGGGTCCCCCCCGAGGGTTTTGGGGTCCCCGGGGATTTGGGGTCTCATTGGGGGGGGGTTTTGGGGGGATTCTTTGGGATTTCCCTGGGAGATTTTGGGATTTGCTTCAGGATTTTTGGGGTCCCTGAAGGATTTTTGGGATTTCGCTTGGGATTTTTGGGGTCCCTGAAAGATTTTTGGGGTCCCCCCGTGGGATTTTTGGGGTCCCTGAAGGATTTTGGGGTCCCCCCGTGGGATTCTTGGGGTCCCTGAAGGATTTTAGGGTCCCCCCCGAGGGTTTTGGGGTCCCTGAAGGGTTTTTGGGGTCCCCCCGTGGGATTTTTGGGGTCCCTGAAGGATTTTGGGGTCCCCCCCGAGGGTTTTGGGGTCCCCAGGAATTTGGGTTCTCATTGGGGGAGGTTTTTGGGGGGATTCTTTGGGATTTCCCCTGGAGATTTTGGGATTTCCATTGGGATTTTTGGGGTCCCTGAGGGATTTTTGGGGTCCCCCCGTGGGATTTTTGGAGTCCCTGAAGGGTTTTTGGGGTCCCCCCGTGGGATTTTTGGAGTCCCTGAAGGATTTTGGGGTCCCCCCCGAGGGTTTTGGGGTCCCTGAAGGGTTTTTGGGGTCCCCCCCGAGGGTTTTGGGGTCCCTGAAGGGTTTTTGGGGTCCCCCCCGAGGGTTTTGGGGTCCCCAGGGATTTGGGGTCTCATTGGGGGGTTTTGGGGGGATTCTTTGGGATTTCCCCGGGAGTTTTTGGGATTTGCTTCAGGATTTTTGGGGTCCCTGAAGGATTTTTGGGATTTCGCTCGGGATTTTTGGGGTCCCTGAAAGATTTTTGGGGTCCCCCCCGAGGGTTTTGGGGTCCCTGAAGGGTTTTTGGGGTCCCCCCGTGGGATTTTTGGGGTCCCTGAAGGATTTTGGGGTCCCCCCCGAGGGTTTTGGGGTCCCCAGGAATTTGGGTTCTCATTGGGGGAGGTTTTTGGGGGGATTCTTTGGGATTTCCCATGGAAATTTTGGGATTTCCATTGGGATTTTTGGAGTCCCTGAAGGATTTTTGGGGTCCCCCAGTGGGATTTTTGGAGTCCCTGAAGGATTTTGGGGTCCCTGAAGGATTTTGGGGTCCCCCCCGAGGGTTTTGGGGTCCCCGAGGGTTTTGGGGTCTCATTGGGGGGGGGTTGGGGGGATTCTTTGGGATTTCCCCTGGAGATTTTGGGATTTGCTTCAGGATTTTTGGGGTCCCTGAAAGATTTTTGGGGTCCCCCCGTGGGATTTTTGGGGTCCCTGAAGGGTTTTTGGGGTCCCCCCCGAGGGTTTTGGGGTCCCTGAAGGGTTTTTGGGGTCCCCCCCAAGGGTTTTGGGGTCCCCGAGGGTTTTGGGGTCTCATTGGGGGGGGGTTTGGGGGGATTTTTTGGGATTTCCCTGGGAGATTTTGGGATTTCCGTTGGGATTTTTGGGGTCCCTGAGGGATTTTTGGGATTTCGCTCGGGAGTTTTGGGGTCCCTGAAGGGTTTTTGGGGTCCCCCCCGAGGGTTTTGGGGTCCCCCCGTGGGATTTTTGGGGTCCCTGAAGGATTTTGGGGTCCCCCCCGAGGGTTTTGGGGTCCCCGGGGATTTGGGGTCTCATTGGGGGGGGGTTTGGGGGGATTCTTTGGGATTTCCCTGGGAGATTTTGGGATTTGCTTCAGGATTTTTGGGGTCCCTGAAGGATTTTGGGGTCCCTGAAGGATTTTTGGGATTTCCCATGGGATTTTTGGGGATTTCTCTCTGGATTTTTGGGGATTTCCCTCAGGATATTTGGGATTTCTCTCTGGATTTTTGGGATTTCCCTCAAGATTTTTGAGATTTCATTTGGGATTTTGCGATTTTACTTGGGATTTTAGGAATTTCTCCTGGGACTTCGGGATTTCTTTTGGGATTTTAGGATTTCTTTTGGGTTTTGGGGATTTCTTTTGGGGTTTTTAGGATTTCTTTTGGGTTTTGGGGATTTCTTTTGGGGTTTTTGGGATTTCTTTTGGGATTTTTGGGATTTCTTTTGGGATTTCAGGCTCCCACCTGTGGATGGCGAAGAGCAGCACCAGGGCCACCAAAGGAGGATTTGGGTTGTTTTTGGGATTTCCCTCGGGATTTGGGGATTTCTCCTGGGACTTTGGGATTTCTTTTGGAATTTTAGGATTTCTTTTAGGATTTTGGGATTTCTTTTGGGATTTTTGGGATTTCTTTTGGGGTTTTTGGGATTTCTTTTGGGATTTCGGGATCCCACCTGTGGATGGCGAAGAGCAGCGCCAGGGCTGCCAAAGGAGGAGATCCCCCGGGATTTCCCATGGGGGTTTTTGGGCTTTCCCTCAGAATTTTGGGATTTCCCTCAGAATTTTGGGATTTCTTTTGGGATTTTGGGATTTAATTTGGGATTTGGGGCTCCCACCTGTGGATGGCAAAGAGCAGCGCCAGGGCTGCCAAAGGGGGAGATCCCCTGGGATTTCCCATGGGGGTTTTTGGGATTTCCCTCAGAATTTTGGGATTTCCCTCAGAATTTTGGGATTTCTTTTGGGATTTTGGGATTTCTTTTGGGGTTTTTGGGATTTCTTCTGGGATTTGGGGCTCCCACCTGTGGATGGCGAAGAGCAGTGCCAGCGCCGCCACGGTTTTCTCGCCGCCGCTGAGGTTGTCCATGGGCCGGAACCGTTTCCCGGGGGCGACGCAGTTGTAGTTGATGCCATCGAGGTACGGCTCCTCGGGGTTCTCGGGGCCCAGGAACGCCTGGGGGACATTTGGGGACATTGAGGGGACAATGGGGACACAGGGAGGGCTCCTTGGGGCACAGCTGTGTTCCAGCCGTGCCAGCCGTGTTCCAGCTGTGTTCCAGCCGTGCCAGCCGTGTTCCAGCTGTGTGCCAGCCGTGTACCAGCCGTGCCAGCTGTGTGCCATGTTCCAGCTGTGTGCCAGCCATGCCAACCGTGTTCCAGCCATGCCAGCCGTGTGCCAGCCGTGTGCCAGCTGTGCCAGCCGTGCCAGCCGTGCCAGCCGTGCTCACCTGGGCGCTGCTGTTCCGGGACAGGGCTTTGTAGATCTCGTCGATGTTGGTGGCCACGGCCTCGAAGCAGGAGTTGAAGCGGTCGAAGCGCTCCTTCTTCATCTGCTCAAACGCCTGCTTGGCCTTCTTGGCGCGCTTGCGGGCGGCCTCGAACTCTGGGGACACCCAGGGGACATCAGGGACACCCAGGGGACAGCCATGGGGACAGCCAGGGACACCCAGGGGACAGCTGGGGACACCCAGGGGACATTGGGGACAGCCATGGGGACACTGGGCTCAGCCCAGCCCTGCTTGGCCTTCCTGGGGTATTTACGGGTGGCCTCAAATTCTGGGGGACATTGGGGACATCAGAGACACCCAGGGGACATCAGGGGACATCAGAGACACCCAGGGGACATTGGGGACAGCCATGGGGACACCCAGGGGACATCAGGGACACCCAGGGGACAGCTGGGGACAGCCGGGGACAGCCATAGGGACATCAGGGATGGTCAGAGGACATTGGGGACACTGGGCTCAGCCCAGCCCTGCTTGGCCTTCTTGGCGCGCTTGCGGGCGGCCTCGAACTCTGGGGACACCCAGGGGACATCAGGGACACCCAGGGGACAGCTGGGGACAGCCATGGGGACACCCAGGGGACATTGGGGACAGCCAGGGACAGCCATAGGGACATCAGGGATGGTCAGAGGACACTGGGGACACTGGGGTGAGCCCAGCCCTGCTTGGCCTTCCTGGGGTATTTACGGGTGGCCTCAAACTCTGGGGGACATTGGGGACACCAGAGACACCCAGGGGACAGCTGGGGACACCCAGGGGACATTGGGGACATCAGAGACACCCAGGGGACATCAGGGACACCCAGGGGACACCAGGGGACACTGGGGACATTGGGGTGAGCCCAGCCCTGCTTGGCCTTCCTGGTGTATTTACGGGTGCCCTTGAACTGTGGGGGACATTGGGGACACCAGAGACACACAGGGGACATCACAGACACCCAGGGGACATTGGGGACACCAGGGGACAGCCAGGGGACATCAGGGGACATCAGGGATGGTCAGAGGACATTGGGGACACTGGGCTCAGCCCAGCCCTGCTTGGCCTTCCTGGGGTATTTACGGGTGGCCTCGAACTCTGGGGGACACTGGGGACACCAGGGGACATTGGGGACACCCAGAGGACACCAGGGATGGTCAGGGGACACTGGGGACACCCAGGGACAGTCAGGGGGACACTGGGGTCCATCATATCCCAGCAGCTGAAGTCTCATCCCTGACACTCCCCCGTGTCCCCAGGGTGTCCCCAGGGTGTTCCCAGGTGTCCCCAAGGTGTCCCCAAGGTGTCCCACCATCCGAGGTCTCCTGGAACCTTTCCCCCCATGTCCCTGAGGTGTCCCCAAGGTGTCCCCAGAGTGTCCCCCCATCCAAGGTCTACCAGAACTTGTCCCCATGTCCCTGGGGTGTCCCCCCATGTCCCCAAGGTGTCCCCAAAGTGTATCACCGTCCAAGGTCTCCTGGAACTTGTCCCCCCATGTCCCCAGGGTGTCCCCAGGCTGTCCCACCGTCCGAGGTCTCCTGGAACTTGTCCCCCCATGCCCCCATGGTGTCCCCAGGGTGTCCCCAGGCTGTCCCACCGTCCGAGGTCTCCTGGAACTTGTCGCGGACGCTCTCCAGCTTCTCCATGGCCTTCATGTTGGGCGCAGCGATGCGCTGCAGGACGCTCTGCTGCTCCGTCAGCCGCTGCTGCAGCGCCGCCATCTCCTGCCGGATCTCCTCCTCCGCCTGCGCGTCCTGGGGACATCAGGGGACATCAGGGGACAGCAGGGGACACGGGGACATCAGGGGACACGGGGACATCAGGGGACACGGGGACATCAGGGGACACGGGGACATGGGGACACGGGGACATGGGGACATCAGGGGACAGCAGGGGACACAGGGACATCAGGGGACATCAGGGGACATCAGGGGACAGCAGGGGACACAGGGACATCAGGGGACACGGGGACATCAGGGGACAGCAGGGGACACAGGGACATCAGGGGACACGGGGACATGGGGCGTGATGGGACACGGGGACACGGGGACATGGGGACATCAGGGGACAGCAGGGGACACAGGGACATCAGGGGACAGCAGGGGACAGCAGGGGACATCAGGGGACACGGGGACATCAGGGGACACGGGGACATGGGGCGTGATGGGACACGGGGACACGGGGACATGGGGACATCAGGGGACAGCAGGGGACACAGGGACATCAGGGGACAGCAGGGGACAGCAGGGGACATCAGGGGACACGGGGACATCAGGGGACACGGGGACATGGGGCGTGATGGGACACGGGGACACAGGGACATCAGGGGACAGCAGGGGACAGCAGGGGACACAGGGACATCAGGGGACACGGGGACATCAGGGGACACGGGGACATCAGGGGACACGGGGACATGGGGCGTGATGGGACACGGGGACACGGGGACATCAGGGGACAGCAGGGACACAGAGACATGGGGACATCGGGGGAGAGCAGGGACATGGGGACATGAGGTGTGATGGGACATGGGGACACGTCAGCACCACCATCTCCTGCTGGATTTCCTCCTCCGCCTGCGCGTCCTGGGGACACGGGGACACAGGGACATCAGGGGACACGGGGACAGCAGGGGACATGGGAACATCAGGGGACACGGGGACAGCTCAGGGGACAGCAGGGGAGAGCAGGGACATGGGGACATCGGGGGACATGGGGACACGGGGCATGATGGGACATGGGGACATGTCAGCGCTGCCATCTCCTGCTGGATCTCCTCCTCGTCCTGCGCGTCCTGGGGACACGGGGACATCAGGGACATGGGGACATCAGGGACATTGGAGACGTTGGGGGACAGCAGGGACATCAGGGGACATTGGGGACACGAGGACATCAGGGGACACGGGGACACGAGGACATGGGGACAGCAGGGACATTGGAGACATTGGGGGACAGCAGGGACATCAGGGGACATGGGGACACGAGGACATGGGGACATGGGGACACGAGGACATGGGGACATGGGACATGAGGGGATATGGGGACATCAGGGGACAAGGGACACGTCCAGGTGTGTTGGCATGTGCCCATGCGTGCCCAAGGCATACCCAGGTGTGCCCATGACATGCCCAGGACATGCCCAGGGTGTGGCCAGGTGTGCCCAGGTGTGCCTGCCATGCCTCAGGTGTGCCCAGGCCATGCCCGGGTGTGCTCAGGCCATGCCCAGGTATGCCAGCCATGCCCAGGTGTGTCCCAGGTGTACCCAGCTGTGCCCAGGACATGCCCAGGTGTGCCCAGAACACACCCAGGGTGTGCCCAGGTGTGTTGGCATGTGCCCATGCGTGCCCATGGCATATCCAGGTGTGCCCAAAACACACCCAGCTGTGCCCAGGCCATGCCCAGCTGTGCCCAGGCCATGCCCAGCTGTGTCCCAGGTGTGCCCAGGCCATGCCCAGGTGTGCCCAGCTGTGCCCAGGCCATGCCAGGTGTGCCCAGCTGTGTCCCAGGTGTGCCCAGGCCATGCCCAGGTGTGCCCAGCTGTGCCCAGGCCATGCCCAGCTGTGTCCCAGGTGTGCCCAGGCCATGCCCAGGTGTGCCCAGGTGTGCCCAGGCCATGCCCAGCTGTGCCCAGGCCATGCCCAGCTGTGTCCCAGCTGTGCCCAGGTGTGCCCAGCTGTGCCCAGGCCATGCCCAGCTGTGCCCAGGCCATGCCCAGCTGTGTCCCAGCTGTGCCCAGACCATGCCCAGCTGTGTCCCAGCTGTGCCCAGCTGTGCCCAGGCCATGCCCAGGTGTGCCCAGGTGTGCCCAGGCCATGCCCAGCTGTGCCCAGCTGTGCCCAGGCCATGCCCAGGTGTGCCCAGCTGTGCCCAGCTGTGTTTTCGGGTATCCCAGCCGTGCCCACCTTCAGCTCCTCGGGCAGGTCGCTGTAGTCGATCTCGATCAGAGCCTCGCGGGCGTAGAGGCTGGAGCTGCGCTGGGAGCTGCCACCCGCGTCCTCGGCGGTGCCACCGCCCTGAGGGGACATGGGGACACTCAGGGGACATCGGGGACATTGGGGACACTCAGGGGACATTGGGGACATCAGAGACACTCAGAGGACACCGGGGACATTGAGGACATGGGGACACTCAGGGGACATTGGGGAAACGGGACATTGGGGACATCCCCGGGGACATCCAGGAGATATTGGGGACATCCCTGGGGACACTGGGGACATCCAGGGGACACTGGGGACATGGGGACACTCAGGGGACATTGGGGACATTGGGGACACTCAGGGGACATCGGGGACACTCCGGGGACATGGCTGGAGCTGCGCTGGGAGCTGCCACCCGCATCCTCGGAGGTGCCACCGCCCTGAGGGGACATGGGGACACTCAGGGGACATCGGGTACATCGGGGACACTGGAGACACTCAGGGGACACTGGGAAAATGGGGACACTCAGGGGACATTGGGGAAACGGGACATTGGGGACATCCCCGGGGACATCCAGGAGATATTGGGGACATCCCTGGGGACATGGGGACACTCAGGGGACACTGGGGACACAGGGGACATTGGGGACACTCAGGGGACATTGGGGACACAGGGGACACTCAGGGGACACCGGGGACATTGAGGACATGGGGACACTCAAGGGACACTGGGGACATTGGGGACATCCCCGGGGACATCCAGGAGACATTGGGGACATCCCCGGGGACATTGCAGACATCCAGGGGACACTGGGGACATGGGGACACTCAGGGGACATCGGGGACACTCAGGGGACACTCAGGGGACACTCAGGGGACACTGGGGACATTGGGGACACAGGGGACATCGGGGACACTCAGGGGACACAGCTGGAGCTGTGCTGGGAGCTGCCACCCGCGTCCTCGGCGGTGCCACCGCCCTGAGGGGACATGGGGACACTCAGGGGACATTGGGGACACTCAGGGGACACGGCTGGAGCTGCGCTGGGAGCTGCCACCCGCATCCTCGGAGGTGCCACCGCCCTGAGGGGACACGGGACAATCAGGGTGACACAGGATGACCCAGGGGTGTCCCCAGCCCCTGTCCCCACCTCCTCCTGGCTGATGTCGTCCATGGAGCCACAGGCCAGCGGCAGGACAGGGGGTGACACAGGAGGACAGGGGTGACACAGAGGTGACCCAGGGTGACAGAGGTGACACAGGGTGACGGGGGTGACCCAGGGGTGTCCCCACCTCCTCCTGGCTGATGTCGTCCATGGAGCCACAGGCCAGTGGCAGGACAGGAGGTGACCCAGGGGTGACCCAGGGTGACCCAGGGGTGACACAGGGGTGACAGAGGTGACACAGGGGTGACACAGTAACCCAGGGGTGTCCCCACCTCCTCCTGGCTGATGTGGTCCATGGAGCCACAGGCCAGCGGCAGGACAGGAGGTGACACAGGGTGATCCAGGGTGACAGGGGTGACACAGGAGGACACAGGAGGACACAGGGTGACAGAGGTGACCCAGGGGTGTCCCCACCTCCTCCTGGCTGATGTCGCCCATGGAGCCGCGCGCCAGCGGCAGGACAGGGGGTGACACAGGAGGACAGGGGTGACACAGAGGTGACACAGGGTGACAGAGGTGGCCCAGGGGTGTCCCCACCTCCTCCTGGCTGATGTCGTCCATGGAGCCGCGCGCCAGCGGCAGCCGGATGTCCTGCATCTTGCAGGCCTGCAGCAGGTTGTGGCGGTCGCTGCGCTTCTGCTCCAGCTTGGTCTCGATGGCCGTCACCTCCTTCTGCAGGTGGGTCATCTCCCTGGGGACACGGACACGTGTGGGGACACGGACACGGGACAGGGACACAGGACAGGGACACGGGACAGGGACACGGGGTGGGGACACGGACACAGGACACGGTGTGGGGACAGAGACATGTGTGGGGACACAGACACGGGACACAGGGTGGGGACAAGGACACGGGACAGGGACATGGTGTGGGGACAGAGACATGGAAGAGGGACACGATGTGGGGAAACGAACACAGGACATGGGGTGGGGACAGGGACACGGGACAGGGACACGGTGTGGAGACACAGACATGGGACACAGGGTGGGAACAGGGACATGGAACAGGGACACGTGTGGGGACAGGGACATGGAAGAGGGACACGATGTGGGGAAACGGACACGGGACACGGGCTGGGGACAGGGACACGGGGTGGGGACAGGGACACGGGGACAGGGACACGTGTGGGGACAGGGACATGGGACAGGGACACGGGGTGGGGACAGGGACACGGGACAGGGACACAGGACAGGGACACGTGTGGGGACAGGGACATGGAAGAGGGACACGATGTGGGGAAACGGACACGGGACACGGGCTGGGGACAGGGACACGTGTGGGGACAGGGACATGGGACAGGGACATGGGGTGGGGACAGGGACACGGGACAGGGACACGGGACATGGCCATTTGGCCCCGCCCCCACTTGTTGGCCCCGCCCCTTTTAACCCCGCCCTCACTCATTGGCCCAGCCCTTTTGGCCACACCCCTTTTACCCCACCCTCCCTCCGTGGCCCCGCCCCCTTTGCCCTCACCCTCACTTGGTGACCACGCCCCTTCTGGCCCCGCCCTCACTCATTGGCCAGTCTCCCGTTGGCCCTGCCCTCACTTGTTAACCACGCCCCTGCTGGCCCCACCCTCGCTCATTGGCCCCTCTCCCATTGGCCCCGCCCCTTTTAGCCCCACCCTCGCTCATTGGCCACTCTCCCGTTGGCCCCGCCCCTTCTGACCCTGCCCTCCCTCATTGGCCCCTCTCCCTTTGGCCCCGCCCATTTTAACCCTGCCCCTTCTGGCACCGCCCTCGCTCATTGGCCCCTCTCCCGTTGGCCCCGCCCCTTCTGACCCTTCCCTCACTCATTGGCCCCTCTCCCGTTGGCCCCGCCCCTTTTAGCCCCGCCCCTTCTGGCCCCGCCCTCCCTCATTGGCCCCTCTCCCGTTGGCCCCGCCCCTTTTAGCCCCGCCCCTTCTGGCCCTGCCCTCCCTCATTGGCCCCTCTCCCGTTGGCCCCGCCCCTTCTGACCCTGCCCTCCCTCATTGGCCCCTCTCCCTTTGGCCCCACCCCTTTTAGCCCCGCCCTCCCTCATTGGCCCCTCTCCCGTTGGCCCCGCCCCTTTTGGCCCCGCCCCTTTTAGCCCCGCCCTCACTCATTGGCCCCTCTCCCGTTGGCCCCGCCCCTTTTGGCACCGCCCTCACTCATTGGCCCCTCTCCCGTTGGACCCGCCCCTTTTGGCCCTGCCCCCTGCCCCGCCCTCACTTGTTGGCCCCGCCCAGCTTCTTGCGGATCTCGTCCATCTCGTGGTTTTTGTCGTTCACCTCCGACTTCTTGGCCAGGTGTTGGTTCTTGAGGTCCTGCAGCTGCGCCATGGTCTCGTCGATGATCTTCATGTGCCGCTGCTCCTCCTGGAACGGCCCAAAATCACCCAAAATTCACCCAAAATTCACCCAAAATTAAAGCAAAGTCATCACCGATCTTCATGTGCCGCTGCTCCTCCTGGAACGGCCCAAAATCGGATAAAATTCACCCAAAATTCACCCCAAATCATCACTGATCTTCATGGGCTGCTGCTCCTCCTGGAACGGCCCAAAATCACCCAAAATTCACCCAAAATTCACCCCAAATCATCGCCCCTCTTCATGTGCCGCTGCTCCTCCTGGAACGGCCCAAAATCGGCCAAAATTCACCCAAAATTCACCCCAAATCATCGCCCATCTTCATGGACCGCTGCTCCTCCTGGAACGGCCCAAAATCGGATAAAATTCACCCAAAATTAAAGCAAAGTCATCACCAATCTTCATGTGCCGCTGCTCCTCCTGGAACGGCCCAAAATCGGCCAAAATTCACCCAAAATTCACCCCAAATCATCGCCCGTCTTCATGGGCCGCTGCTCCTCCTGGAACGGCCCAAAATCGGATAAAATTCACCCAAAATTCACCCCAAATCATCGCCCCTCTTCATGGGCCGCTGCTCCTCCTGGAACGGCCCAAAATCAGATAAAATTCACCCAAAATTCACCAAAAATTAAAGCAAAATCATCAGTGATCTTCATGTGCCACTGCTCCTCCTGGAACGGCCCAAAATCAGATAAAATTCACCCAAAATTCACCCCAAATCATCGCCCATCTTCATGGGCCGCTGCTCCTCCTGGAACGGCCCAAAATCGGATAAAATTCACCCAAAATTCACCCCAAATCATCGCCCCTCTTCATGGGCCGCTGCTCCTCCTGGAACGGCCCAAAATCACCCAAAATCACCCAAAATTCACCCAAAATTAAAGCAAAGTCATCACTGATCTTCATGGGCCACTGCTCCTCCTGGAACGGCCCAAAATCGGCCAAAATTGACCCAAAATTAAAGCAAAGTCATCACCGATCATCATGGGCCACTGCTCCTCCTGGAATGGCCCAAAATCGGCCAAAATTAACCCAAAAATCAGCCAAAATTAACCCAAAATTAACCAAAAATTACCCAAAAATCCATCCTGATTCACCTCAAACCCCCAAAAATTTAAAAAAAACCCAAAAAAATCCCCCAAAAGTCCCAAAAAACCCCAGAAGAACCAAAAAAAACCCCAAATCTTTTTGATCTTCTCCATCTTGGCCTTGTCCTGGTCTCCACGGTCCCACCTCAGCTCTTCTCCACCAGGGACCTCCCGAGACCCCAAAATACCTCAAAAACCCCAAAAAGTCCCAAAAAAACCCAGAAGAACAAAAAAAAAACTCCAAACCTTTCATATCTTCTCCATCTTGGCCTCGTCCTGGTCTCCACGGTCCCACCTCAGCTCTTCTCCATTAGACCCCAAAATACCTCAAACCCCCCCAAAAAGTCCTAAAAAACCCCAGAAGAACCCAAAAAAACCCCAAAAATCCCCAAACCTTCTTGACCTTCTCCATCTTGGCCTCATCCTGGTCTCCATGGTCCCACCTCAGCTCTTCTCCACTATGGAGGTCCCAAGACCCCAAAACACCTCAAAACCCCCCAAAAAATCCAAAAAAAACCCCAAAAAACCCCAGAAGAACCCAAAAAACCCAAAAATCCCCAAACCTTCTTGAGCTTCTCGATCTCGGCCTCGTCCTTGCGCACGCCCTGCTCCCACATCAGCACCTTCTCCTGGTCCTCCCGCAGCTGGTTGCGCTCGAAGTCCAGCTGGATCCCCAAGCGCGTCTTCTGGTTCTCAAACTCCAGCCTGGTGGGACCGCCAGGAGGTTTTTTTGGGGTTCCTCAGAAGTTTTTCGGGGTCCTTCAGGTGTTTTTGGGGTTCTTCAGAGGTTTTTTGGGATCTCTGAGATATTTTTTGGGGTTCTAGGGAAGTTTTTGGGGACCCTGAGACGTTTTTTGGGGTTCCTCAAAGGTTTTTTGGCGTTTCTGAGAAGTTCTTTGAGGTTCTTGAGATGTTTTTTGGGGTTCTTCAGGTGTTTTTTGGGGTTTCTGAGATGGGTTTCGAGTTTTGGTGTCCCTGAAGGGTTTTTGGGGTTCCTCAGAGGTTTTTTGGGTGTTTCAGGTGTTTTTTGGGGTTTCTGAGATGGGTTTTTTTCGGGGTTCCTCAGAGGTTTTTTAGGGTCCTTCAGGTGGTTTTGGGGCTCCTCAGAGGTTTTTGAAGTTCTTGAGGTGTTTTTGGGGTCTCTGAGTGGTTTTTTGGGATCTCTGAGATATTTTTTGGGGTTCTAGGGAAGCTTTTGGGGACCCTGAGACGTTTTTTGGGGATCCTCAAAGGTTTTTTGGCGTTTCTGAGAAGTTCTTTGAGGTTCTTGAGATGTTTTTTGGGGTTCTTCAGGTGTTTTCTGGGGTTTCTGAGATGGGTTTCAAGTTTTGGTGTCCCTGAGGGGTTTTTGGGGTTTCTCAGAGGTTTTTTGGGGTGGTTCAGGTGTTTTTTGGGGTTTCTGAGATGGGTTTTGAGGTTCCTCAGAGGTTTTTTAGGGTCCTTCAGGTGTTTTTGGGGTTCCTCAGAGGTTTTTGAGGTTCTTGAGGTGTTTTTGGGGTCTCTGAGTGGTTTTTTGGGATCTCTGAGATATTTTTTGGGGTTCTAGGGAAGTTTCTGGGGACCCTGAGATGTTTTTTGGCGTTCCTCAGAAGTTTTTTGGGGTTTCTGAGAAGTTCTTTGAGGTTCTTGAGATGTTTTTTGGGGTTCTTCAGGTGTTTTTTGGGGTTTCTGAGATGGGTTTCAAGTTTTGGTGTCCCTGAAGGGTTTTTGGGGTTCCTCAGAGGTTTTTTGGGTGTTTCAGGTGTTTTTTGGGGTTTCTGAGATGGGTTTTTTTGGGGTTCCTCAGAGGTTTTTTAGGGTCCTTCAGGTGTTTTTGGGGTTCCTCAGAGGTTTTTGAGGTTCTTGAGGTGTTTTTGGGGTCTCTGAGTGATTTTTTGGGATCTCTGAGATATTTTTTGGGGTTCTAGGGAAGTTTTTGGGGACCCTGAGATGTTTTTTGGGGTTCCTCAGAAGTTTTTTTGGCGTTTCTGAGAAGTTCTTTGAGGTTCTTGAGATGTTTTTAGGGGTTCTTCAGGTTTTTTTGGGGTTTCTGAGATGGGTTTCGAGTTTTGGTGTCCCTGAGGGGTTTTTGGGGTTCCTCAGAGGTTTTTTAGGGTGGTTCAGGTGTTTTTTGGGGTTTCTGAGATGGGTTTTGAGGTTCCTCAGAGGTTTTTTAGGGTCCTTCAGGTGGTTTTGGGGTTCCTCAGAGGTTTTTGAGGTTCTTGAGAAGTTTTTGGGGTTCCTCAGAGGTTTTTGAGGTTCTTGACGTGGTTTTGGGGTCTCTGAGGGGTTTTTTTGGGTCCTTCAGCTGTTTTTGGGGTCTCTGAGGGGTTTTTTGGAGTCCCTGAAAGGTTTTTCGGGGTTCCTTCAGGTGATTTAGCTTCCTCAGAGGTTTTTTGGGATCTCTGTGAGGTTTTTTTGGGTGTCCTGAGGGTTTGGAGGACCCCCTGGGCCATTTTTGGGGTTTTAGTGGATTTTGGGGACCCCTCGGGCAATTTTTGGGGTTTTGGGGACCCCCCTGGGGTCGTTTTTGGGGTGTCCTGACCTTTTCTTGGCGATCTCGTTCTGCCTCTTCACCTTCTCCTCCTCGAACTCCCGAATGTTCCGGACGCCGATTTCCCGGCAGAACTCCTCGAAAACCTCGTCCTCCACCTGGGGAACCCCAAAATCTGGGGGACCCCAAAAAAATCCGCCCCAAAAAAACCCAAATCCCCCCCAAAAAACCACCAAAATCCCCCCAAAAAACCCCAAAATCCCCCCCCAAAAAAATCCCCCCTAAAAGCCCCAAATTCCCCCCAAAATCCCAAAATCTGGGGGACCCAAAATCCCCCCCCAAAAAACCCCAAATCCCCCAGAAACCCCCAAAAATCCCTAAAATATCCCCAAAAATCCCCCAAAATTTCCCCCAAAATTTTTGGGAAAAATCCCTCACATTTTTTTGTATTTCCCCCAAATTTGGAGGATAATTCCCAAATTTTTGGGGGATTTTTCCCCAAATTTTTCAAAAATTTTCCTCTTTTTTTTTTTAATTTCCCCCAAATTTTTGCAATTTTTCCCCAAATTTTTGAGGTTCTTTCCCAAATTTTTGGGGGATTTCCCCCCCAAATTTTTTTAAATTTTCCTCGATTTTTTTTTTTAATTTCCCGCAAATTTTTGTGATGTTTTCCCAAGTTTTTGTGAATTTTCCCAAATTTTAGGTTTTTTTCACAAATTTTTTTGTATTTTCCCCAAAAGTTTTGGGAATTTTCCCAAAACCTCTGGAATTTGCCCCAAACCTGGTTCATTTTCTCCTTCAAATCCTTCATCTCCCGCTCCCGGCCTTGGATGATCCGTTTGATGTCGTTGATGCGCGGCCCAAAATTGGCCAGTTCGCTCTCCAGCTTGGACTTCTCCTGGAAAATTTGGGGAAAAAAAGGGAAAAAATGGTAAAAATGTTAAAAATTGGGACAAAAGGGGAACAAACGGGAAAAAATGGAAAAAAAAAGGGAAAAAAATGGAAAAAAAATGGGGAAAATGGGGAAAAAATGGGGAAAATGGGATCAAAATGGACGACTCCAGCTTGGACTTGTCCTGGAAAAATTTGGGGAAAAAAAGGAAAAAAATGGTAAAAATGTTAAAAATTGGGAAAAAAACATGAAAAAGATAGAAAAAAAATGGGGAAAATTGGGGAAAAAATGCTGGAAAAAATGGGGAAAATGGGATCAAAATTGGCAACTCCAGCTTGGACTTCTCCTGGAAAATTTGGGGGGAAAAATGGGAAAAAAAGGGAAAACTGTTAAAAATTGGGAAAAAAGGAAAAAACGGGGAAAAAAGGGGAAAAAATGGGGAAAATTGGGGAAAAAAATCTAGTTATTCCCCAAATTCACATTTTTTTTCCCAAAAAAATTCCATTTTCCTTGTAAAATTCACGTTTTTATCCAAAAAGATCGCATTTTAACTCCCAAAAATCCCATTTCCCCCCCCAAAATCCCTTTTTTTCCCCAAAAAATCAGATTTCTTTTTCTCAAAATTTAATTTTTTTCCCAAAATTCATGTTTTTCACCCCAAATTTGGTCCCACCTGCAGGTTGAGGGCCAGGTGCCGGGTGTTGCTCTGCTCCAGGTCACTTGGGGAATATTTGATGGGAGTATTTTCCCAAAAATTCCCATTTTTTCCCAAAAAATCAACATTTTTTCCCCAAAATTCCCGATTTTTCCCCCAAAATTCCCATTTTCCCCAAAAATTCCATTTTTCCCCCCAGAATTCCTAATTTTTCCTCAAAATTCACATTTTTTTCTTCCCAAAATTCACATTTTTCCTCCAAAAAATCAGATTTTTTTTCCCGAAAAATCCCATTTTTCCCCCAAAAAATCAGATTTTTTTTCTCTTTTTTTTTTTTTTTCCCAAAATTCATGTTTTTCACCCCAGATTTGGTCCCACCTGCAGGTTGAGGGCCAGGTGCCGGGTGTTGCTCTGCTCCAGGTCACTTGGGGAATATTTGATGGGAGTATTTTCCCAAAAATTCCCATTTTTTCCCAAAAAATCAACATTTTTTCCTCAAAATTCCCATTTTCCCCAAAAATTCCATTTTTCCCCCCAGAATTCCTAATTTTTCCTCAAAATTCACTTTTTTTTCTTCCCAAAATTCACATTTTTCCTCCAAAAAATCAGATTTTTTTCCCGAAAAATCCCATTTTTCCCCCAAAAAATCAGAATTTTTTTCTCTTTTTTTTTTTTTTTTCCCAAAATTCATGTTTTTCACCCCAGATTTGGTCCCACCTGCAGGTTGAGGGCCAGGTGCCGGGTCTTGGTCTGCTCCAGGTCACTTTGGGAATATTTGAGGCGCATTTGGAGCCCGTGGGCCTGGGACTGCACCTGGCGCAGCTCGGCCTCCTTGCGCTTGGCCTTCATCTGCTCCTGGAAATGGGGAAAAAACACGGGAGTTTGGGTAAAATGGGAAAAAATGGGAATTATGGGGGGAAAACATGGGGAAATGGGGAAAAAATGGGGGGAAAATGGGGAAAAATGGGGAAAAATGGGGAAAAATGGGAATTATGTGAGAGAGAAATTGGAATTATGGGGGGAAAACATGGGGGAAAATGGGGAAAAATGGAGAAAAAATGGGGAAAAATGGGGAAAAATGGGAATTATTGGGGAGAGAAATTGGAATTTTGGGGGGAAAGCATGAGGGAAAATGGGGAAAAAATGGGAAAAAATGGGGAAAAAATGGGAATTATTGGGGAGAGAAATTGGAATTTTGGGGGGAAAGCATGGGGGAAAATGGGGAAAAATGGGGAAAAATGGAGAAAAAATGGGGAAAATGGGGGAAATGGGAATTATGGGGGAAAACATGGGGGAAATGAGGGAAAAATGGGGGGAAATGGGGGGAAAATGGGGAATAAATGGGAAAAAATGGGGGAAAACGGGGAAAACATGGGGGAAAATGGGGAAAAATGGGGAAAAATGGAGAAAAAATGGGGAAAATGGGGGAAATGGGAATTATGGGGGAAAACATGGGGGAAATGAGGGAAAAAATGGGGAAAAAATGGGGAAAAAATGGGGAAAATGGGAATTATGTGGGAGAGAAATTGGAATTATGGGGGGTAAACATGGGGGAAAATGGGGAAAAATGGGGAAAAATGGAGAAAAAATGGGGAAAATGGGGGAAATGGGAATTATGGGGGAAAAACATGGGGGAAATGGGGAAAAATGGGAATTATGGGGGGAAAAACATGGGGGAAATGAGGGAAAAATGGGGGAAAATGGGGGAAAAATGGGGGGAAATGGGGGGAAAATGGGGAAAAAATGGGAAAAAATGGGGGAAAACGGGGGGAATTGGGGGAAAATGGGGAAAAATGGGGAGAAAAGGGAATTATGGGGAAAAAAGGGTAAAAAATGGGGAAAAATGGGGAAAAATGGGGGGAAATGGAGAAAAAATGGGGAAAAAAGGGAATTATGGGTGAAAAATATGGGGGAAATGGGCAAAAAATGGGGAAAAATGAGGAAAAAATGGGGAAAAATGGGGAAAAAATGGGGAATATGGGAATTATGGGGGAAAATGGGGAAAAATGGAAAAAATGGGGGGAAAAATGGAATTTAGGGAAGGGGAGGGGGCGCAGCTCGGCCTCTTTGCTCTTGGCCTTCATCTGCTCCTGGAAATGGGAAAATGGGAAAAATTGGGGTTTAGGGTCAGGTTTAGGGTCAGTTTTGGGGTCAGTTTTGAGGTCCCACCTCGAGCTCCTCACTCAGCCGCTCCTTCATCTCCTTGAGTTTGTTTGGACTCAGGTTTCGG
Organism: Lonchura striata; assembly: GCF_046129695.1. NCBI lineage: Eukaryota > Metazoa > Chordata > Aves > Passeriformes > Estrildidae > Lonchura > Lonchura striata. Next base: position 1,709,793 of record NC_134638.1, on the reverse strand, counting down.
GTTTTTGGGCTCAGATTTGACTTTCAGGATCAGTTTTAGGGTCAGGTTTGGGTTTTAGGATCAGTTTTAGGGTCAGGTTTGGGGTTTTAGGATCAGTTTTAGGGTCAGGTTTGGGTTTTAGGATCAGTTTTAGGGTCAGGTTTGGGTTTTAGGATCAGTTTTGGGTTTAGGATCAGTTTTAGGATCAGTTTTTTGGGGTCAGTTTTGGGGTCCCACCTCGAGCTCCTCACTCAGCCGCTCCTTCTTCTCCTTGAGCTCATTTGGGGTTTTTGGGCTCAGGTTTGGGTTTTTGGGCTCAGATTTGACTTTTAGGACCAGTTTTAGGGTCAGGTTTGGGTTTTAGGATCAGTTTTAGGGTCAGGTTTGGGTTTAGGATCAGTTTTGGAGTCCCACCTTGAGGTCCTCGGTCAGCCGCTCCTTCTCCTTGAGTTTGTTTGGACTCAGGTTTGGGTTTTTGGGCTCAGGTTTGAGTTTTAGGGTCAGGTTTGGGTTTTAGGATCAGTTTTAGGATCAGTTTTTTGGGATCAGTTTTGGGGTCACACCTTGAGCGTCTCAGTCAGCCGCTCCTTCTTCTCCCAGAGTTTGTTTGGGCTCAGGTTTGAGTTTTAGGGTCAGGTTTTGGGTTTTAGGATCAGTTTTAGGGTCAGGTTTGGGGTTTTAGGATCAGTTTTGGGGTCAGTTTTGGGTTTTAGGATCAGTTTTGGGGTCAGTTTTGGGTTTAGGATCAGTTTTAGGATGTTTTTTGGGGTCAGTTTTGGGGTCCCACCTTGAGCTCCTCGCTCAGCTGCTCCTTCTTCTCCTTGAGCTCGTTTGGGGTTTTTGGGCTCAGGTTTGGGTTTTTGGGCTCAGGTTTGGGTTTTTGGATCAGTTTTGGGTTTAGGATCAGGTTTAGGGTCAGTTTTGGGGGTCAGTTTTGGGGTCCCACCTTGAGCTCCTCATTCCTTCTTCTCCTTGAGTTTGTTTGGGGTCAGGTTGGGGTTTTTGGCTCAGGTTTGGGTTTTAAGCTCAAATTTGAGTTTTAGGATCAGTTTTGGGGTCAGTTTTGGGTTTAGGATCAGTTTTAGGATGTTTTTTGGGGTCAGTTTTGGGGTCCCACCTTGAGCTCCTCGGTCAGCCGCTCCTTCTTCTCCTTGAGTTTGTCCACGGCTTTCTCGTCCCAGCGCCGCGCTTTGGCCTTGAGGTCGCTGGCGCCGCCCGAGATCACGCCCGACTTCTGGAACAGCGTCCCATCGAGGGCCACCGTCTGGGGACAGCATTGGGGACATTGGGGACATCACTGGGGACATTGGGGACACTGGGAACATCCAGGAGACATTGGGGACATCCCTGGGGACATCCCTGGGGACACTGGGGACATCCCTGGGGCCGGTTGTGAGGTGATTCCAGGTCACTTTTAGGGTATTTTTTGGTGATTTTTAGGGCATTTTTGAGCTGTTTTCAGGGTATTTTTGGGGTGATTTTAGGCCGTTTTTAGGGTATTTTTGGGGTGACTTCAGGCTGGTTTTAGGGTATTTTTGGGGTGATTTCAGGCCGGTTTTAGGGTATTTTTGGGGTGATTTTAGGCCGCTATTAGGGTATTTTTGGGGTGATTTCAGGCCGGTTTTGGGGTGATTTTAGCCTGTTTTTAGGGTATTTTTGGGGTGATTTCAGGCTGGTTTTGGGGTGATTTTAGCCTGTTTTTAGGGTATTTTTGGGGTGATTTCAGGCTGGTTTTGGGGTGATTTTAGCCTGTTTTTAGGGTATTTTTGGGATGATTTCAGGCAGTATTTAAGGTATTTCTGTGGTGAGTTTTAATGTATTTTAGGGCTATTTTCAGGGTATTGTTGGGGTGACCCTTAGGGTATTTTTTGTCAATGTGCAGAGTATTTTTGGGGCGATTTTGGCCGTTTTTGGGTCACCTTGTGCCTCTGGTGGCCGCCGAAGGCGATCCTGCGGGCGTCCTCCACGTTGTCGCAGACCAGGGCGTTGCCGCAGGCGAACTGCAGCGCCTTCTTGATGTGCGGCGGCTCGTAGCGGATCACGTCGATCACCAGCTTGGCTCCCCGCAGCTCCCGCAGCTTCTCGTCCGTGGGTTTCACCTGAACCCCGAAAATCCGGGGGGAAAAATCCCAAAAATTGGGTTAAATCACATCCCTGTGGCTTCTTGTCTTTGGGTTTCACCTGAATCCTGAAAATCCGGGGGGAAAACCCCAAAAATTGGGTTAAATCACATCCCTGCAGCTTCTTGTCTGTGGGTTTCACCTGAACCCCGAAAATCCGGGGGAAAAACCCCAAAAATTGGGTTAAATCACATTCCTGCAGCTTCTTGTCCATGGGTTTTACCTGAATCCCGAAAATCTGGGGGGAAAAACCCCAAAAATTGGGTTAAATCACATCCCTGCGGCTTCTCGTTCGTGGGTTTCAACTGAACCCCGAAAATCCGGGGGGAAAAACCCCAAAAATTGGGTTAAATCACATCCCTGCAACTTCTCGTTCGTGGGTTTTACCTAGATCCCAAAAATCCGGGGGGAAAAACGCCAAAAATTGGGTTAAATCGCAGCCCAGCAGCTCCTCGTGGTTTGGTCTCACTTGAATCCCAAAATCGGGGGTGAAAAACCCCAAAAATTGGGTTAAATCACATCCCTGCGGCTTCTTGTCTTTGGGTTTCACCTGAATCCCGAAAATCCGGGGGGAAAAACCCCAAAAATTGGGTTAAATCACATCCCTGCGGCTTCTTGTCTTTGGGTTTCACCTGAATCCCAAAAATCCAGGGGGAAAAACCCCAAAAATTGGGTTAAATCACATCCCTGCGGCTTCTTGTCCGTGGGTTTCACCTGAATCCCGAAAATCCATGTGAAAAAACCCCAAAAATTGGGTTAAGTCAAATTCCTACAACTTTTCATCAGTGGGTTCTATCTAAATCCCAAAAACTGTGGGTTAAAAACCCCAAAAATAGGGTCACCAACTCAAATTAGGGTCAGAATACCAAAAATTGGGTTAAATCCCAGCCCAGCAGCTTCTCGGGATTTGGTCTCACTTAAATCCCAAAATCGGGGGGGAAAAACCCCAAAAATTGGGTTAAATCACATCCCTGCAGCTTCTCGTCCGTGGGTTTCACCTGAATCCCGAAAATCCGGGGGCAAAACCCCAAAAATTGGGTTAAATCACATTCCTGCAGCTTCTCGTCCATGGGTTTCACCTGAATCCCAAAATCGGGGGGGAAAACCCCAAAAATTGGGTTAAATCACATCCCTGCGGCTTCTTGTCTGTGGGTTTCACCTGAATCCCGAAAATCCGGGGGGAAAAACCCCAAAATTTGGGTTAAATCACATCCCTGCGGCTTCTCGTTCGTGGGTTTTACCTGAATCCCGAAAAACCAGGGGGAAAAACCCAAAACTTGGGTTAAATCACATTCCTGCAACTTCTTGTCTGTGGGTTTCACCTAAATCCCAAAAATCCGGGGGGAAAAACCCCAAAAATTGGGTTAAATCACATCCCTGTGGCTTCTTGTCTTTGGGTTTCACCTGAATCCCGAAAATCCGGGGGAAAAACGCCAAAAATTGGGTTAAATCACATCCCTGCGGCTCCTCGTTCGTGGGTTTCACCTGAATCCCAAAAATCCGGGGGGAAAAACCCCAAAAATTGGGTTAAATCACATCCCTGCAGCTTCTCGTCCATGGGTTTCAACTGAATCCTGAAAATCCGGGGGAAAAACCCCAAAAATTGGGTTAAATCACATTCCTGCAACTTCTCGTTCGTGGGTTTCACCTGAATCCCAAAAATCCGGGGGGAAAAACCCCAAAAATTGGGTTAAATCACATCCCTGCGGCTCCTCGTCCATGGGTTTCACCTGAATCCCGAAAATCCGGGGAGAAAACCCCAAAAATTGGGTTAAATCACATCCCTGCGGCTCCTCGTTCGTGGGTTTCACCTGAATCCCGAAAATCCGGGGGGAAAAACCCCAAAAATTGGGTTAAATCACATCCCTGCAGCTTCTCATCCGTGGGTTTCACCTGAACCCCGAAAATCCGGGTGAAAAAACCCCAAAAATTGGGTTAAGTCAAATTCCTACAACTTTTCATCAGTGGGTTCTATCTAAATCCCAAAAACTGTGGGTTAAAAACCCCAAAAATAGGGTCACGAACTCAAATTGGGATCAGAATCCCAAAAATCGGGTTAAAAATCCCAAAAAATTGGGTTAAATCCCAGCCCAGCAGCTTCTCGGGATTTGGTCTCACTTAAATCCCAAAATCGGGGGTGAAAAACCCCAAAAATTGGGTTAAATCACATCCCTGCAGCTTCTTGTCCGTGGGTTTCACCTGAACCCCGAAAATCCGGGGGGAAAAACCCCAAAAATTGGGTTAAATCACATTCCTGCAACTTCTCGTTCGTGGGTTTTACCTAGATCCCAAAAATCCGGGGTGAAAAATCCCAAAAATTGGGATAAATCACATCCCTGCAGCTTCTTGTCTGTGGGTTTCACCTAAATCCCAAAAATCCGGGTGAAAAAACCCCAAAAATGGGGTCAGGAACTCAAATTTGGGTTAGAATCACAAAAACTGGGGGTGAAAAACCCCAAAAAAGGAGTTAAACCCCAGCCCTGCAGCTTCTGGCCCATGGGCTCCATCTGAACCCCAAATCCCTTTTAGGATTTTCACTGACCCTAAACCCCATTTTAGGGTTTTCATTGACCCCAAACCCCGTTTTAGGATTTACATTGACCCCAAATCCCGTTTTAGGGTTTTCACTGCCCCCAAACCCCATTTTAGGATTTTCATTGACCCCAAGATCCCATTTTAGGATTTTCCCTGCCCCCAAACCCCATTTTAGGGTTTTCACTGCCCCCAAACCCCATTTTAGGGTTTTCACTGCCCCCAAACCCCATTTTAGGTTTTTCCCTGCCCCCAAACCCCGTTTTAGGGTTTTCACTGCCCCCAAACCCCTCTGTAGGGTCATTGCTGACCCCAAATCCCATTTTAGAGTCTCACCTCGAGGTAGTCGAGGGGCAGGAAGGTCTCAGTTACCTGTTTTAGGATTTTCACTGCCCCCAAACCCCATTTTAGGATTTTTCTCCTGCCCTCATACCCCATTTAGGATTTTTCTCCTGCCCCAAAACCCTTTTTAGGATTTCCCTCTCTCTTTTAGGGCCGCACCTCGAGGTAGTCAAGGGGCAAGAAGGTCTCAGTTACCTGTTTTTGGGTTTTCACTGCCCCCAAACCCCATTTGGGGTTTTCATCGACCCAAAACCCCATTTTAAGATTTTCACTGCCCCAAAACCCCATTTCAGGCTCCCTGATGACCCCAAGCCCCTTTTAGGGTTTCTCCTGACCCCAAACCCGGTTTTAGGGTCGCACCTCGAGGTAATCAACGGGCAGGAAGATCTCAGTTACCTGGTTTTGGGTTTTCACTGCCCCCAAACCCCATTTAGGGTTTCTCCCAACCCCAAACCTGGTTTTAGGGTCTCACCTCGAGGTAGTCGAGGGGCAGGAAGGCCTCAATTACCTGTTTTTAGGTTTTCACTGACCCCAAACCCCATTTGGGGTTTTCATTGACCCCAAATCCCATTTCAGGCTCCCTGATGACCCCAAGCCCCTTTTAGGGTTTCTCCCGACCCCAAACCTGGTTTTAGGGTCTCAATTACCTGGGGGATCCCTGCTGACCCCAAACCCCATTTTAGGGTTTTCCCAGCTGCCAAACCCCGGTTTAGGGTTTTCACTGACCCCAAACCCCATTTAGGGTTTTTCTCCCAACCCCAAACCTGGTTTTAGGGTCTCACCTCGAGGTAATCAACGGGCAGGAAGATCTCAATTACCTGTTTTTGGGTTTTCACTGCCCCCAAACCCCATTTAGGGTTTCTCCCGACCCCAAACCCGGTTTTAGGGTCGCACCTCGAGGTAGTCGAGGGGCAGGAAGGCCTCAATTACCTGTTTTTGGGTTTTCACTGCCCCCAAACCCCATTTAGGGTTTCTCCTGACCCCAAATCCAGTTTTAGGGTCGCATCTCAAGGTAGTCAAGGGGCAGGAAGGCCTCAGTTACCTGGTTTTGGGTTTTCACTGACCCCAAACCCCATTTAGGGTTTCTCCTGACCCCAAATCCAGTTTTAGGGTCGCATCTCAAGGCAGTCAAGGGGCAGGAAGGCCTCAGTTACCTGGTTTTGGGTTTTCACTGACCCCAAACCCCTTTTAGGGTTTCTCCCGACCCCAAACCCGGTTTTAGGGTCGCACCTCGAGGTAGTCGAGGGGCAGGAAGGTCTCGGGCTCGCCGCGCTGCTCCTTGATGTACTGGATGCAATCCCGGCCCGTCTTCTCCGAGTCCACGATGATGGCGTCCATGTTCTTGCCCAGCACCTTGGTCACGGCGATCTGGTACTTCTTCTGCGTGGGCTGGCACAGGTCAATCAGCCGGCCATACTGCGGGTTATAGGGTTTTTTTGGGGTCAGTTTTGGGGTTTTGGGGTCAGGGACATGGGGCACAGCAGTTATGGGGTCAGGAACTGCAGTTTTGGGGTCAGGGATGTCAGAAATGGGATCGGGTTCTTCTGCGTGGGCTGGCACAGGTCAATCAGCCGGCCAGACTGCGGGTGTGGGGTTTTTATGGGGTCAGTTGTGGGGTTTTGGGGTCAGTTTTGGGGTTTTGGGGTCAGGGACATGGGGCACAGCAGTTATGGGGTCAGGAACTGCAGTTTTGGGGTCAGGGATGTCAGAAATGGGATCGGGTTCTTCTGCATGGACACAGGTCAATCAGCCGGCCAGACTGCGGGTGTGGGGTTTTTATGGGGTCAGTTGTGGGGTTTTGGGGTCAGTTTTGGGGTTTTGGGGTCAGGGACATGGGGCACAGCAGTTATGGGGTCAGGAACTGCAGTTTTGGGGTCAGGGATGTCAGAAATGGGATCGGGTTCTTCTGCATGGACACAGGTCAATCAGCCGGCCAGACTGCGGGTGTGGGGTTTTTATGGGGTCAGTTGTGGGGTTTTGGGGTCAGTTTTGGGGTTTTGGGGTCAGTTTTGGGGTTTTGGGGTCAGGGACATGGGGCACAGCAGTTATGGGGTCAGGAACTGCAGTTTTGGGGTCAGGGATGTCAGAAATGGGATCGGGTTCTTCTGCATGGACACAGGTCAATCAGCCGGCCAGACTGCGGGTTATAAAGTTTTTATGGGGTCAGTTGTGGGGTTTTGGGGTCAGTTTTGGGGTTTTGGGGTCAGTTTTGGGGTCAGGGACATGGGGCACAGCAGTTATGGGGTCAGGAACTGCAGTTTTGGGGTCAGGGATGTCAGAAATGGGATCGGGTTCTTCTGCGTGGGCTGGCACGGGTCAATCAGCCGGCCAGACTGCGGGTGTGGGGTTTTTATGGGGTCAGTTTTGGGGTCAGTTTTGGGGTTTTGGGACAGTTTTTGGGGCCCACATTTGGGATTTTGGGGCAGATTTTGGAGTGATTTCTAGGGCACACAGTTGGTCTTTTGGGGCAGTTTTTGGACGGGTTCTTAGGCAGTTTCTGGGGCAGTTTTGGTGCAATTTCTGAGAGGGTTTTGGTGCAGTTTCTGAGGGAGTTTTGGTGCAGTTTTTGGTGCACTTTTGGGCAGTTTCTGGGGCAGGTTTGGTGCAGTTTTGGTGCAGTTTCTGGGGCAGTTTCTGAGGGGATTTCGGTTCAGTTTTTGGTGCACTTTTGGGCAGTTTCTGGGGCAGTTTTGAGCAGTTTCTGGGGCAGTTTTGGTGCAATTTCTGAGAGGGTTTTGGTGCAGTTTTGGTGCAGTTTCTGAGGGGGTTTTGGGGCAGATTTGGGCAGTTTCTGGCGCAGTTTCTGAGGGGGTTTTGGTGCAGATTTGAGCAGTTTCTGGCACAATTTCTGAGGGGGTTTTGGTGCAGATTTGGGCAGTTTCTGGGGCAGTTTCTGAGGGGGTTTTGGTGCACTTTTGGGCAGTTTCTGGGGCAGGTTTGGTGCAGTTTCTGAGGGGGTTTTGGTGCAGATTTGGGCAGTTTCTGGGGCAGTTTCTGAGGGGGTTTTGGTGCACTTTTGGGCAGTTTCTGGCGCAGTTTCTGAGGGGGTTTTGGTGCAGTTTCTGAGAGGGTTTTGGTGCAGTTTCGGGCAGTTTCTGAGGGAGTTTTGGGCAGTTTCTGAGGGGGTTTTGGCGCAGTTTCTGAGAGGGTTTTCGTGCAGTTTCGGGCAGTTTCTGAGGGAGTTTTGGGCAGTTTCTGAGGGGGTTTTGGCGCAGTTTCTGAGAGGGTTTTCGTGCAGTTTCGGGCAGTTTCTGAGGGGGTTTTGGTGCAGCTTCTGGGTCAGTTTTTGGGGCAGTTTTGGCACAGTTTCTGGTGCAATTTCAGCACAGTTTCTGAGAGGGTTTTGGCTCGGTTTTTGGGCAGTTTTTGGGTCAGTTTTGGGGCCCCCCCTCACCACGGAGCCGGGGTAGAGGCGTTTGATGCTGTCCATGATCTCGGCCTTGCGCTGCTGCCGGCTGCTCTCCTGGCGGTCGATGCGAGCGTCCCCGAGCTGCTCCATCACCTGGTTCAGCTCCTTGTTGATCTCGTCGATGCGGCGCTTGGCCAGCTCCACCTCCTCCGTCAGCTCGCCCTCCAGGCGCTTCTGCTCCTCCAGGGATTGCCTGGGGGGAAAAATGGGATTTGAGGGTGAGAAATGGGATTTGGGGGGTGAGAAATGGGATTTGAGGGGGGAAAAAGGGGATTTGGGGGTGAAAATGGGATTTGGGGGGTGAGAAATGGGATTTGGGAGGGTTTGAGGGAGTGATCCCACTCCCTCCAGGCGCTTCTGCTCCTCCAAGGATTGCCTGGGGGGAAAAATGGGATTTGAGGGTGAGAAATGGGATTTGGGGAGTGAAAAATGGGATTTGAGGGGGGAAAAAGGGGATTTGGGGGGTGAAAATGGGATTTGGGGGTGAGAAATGGGATTTGGGGGGTGAAAAATGGGATTTGGGGGGTGAAAATGGGATTTGGGGATGAAAAAGGGGATTTGGGGGTGAGAAATGGGATTTGGGAGGGTTTGAGGGGGTGATCCCACGCCCTCCAGGCACTTCTGCTCCTCCAGGGATTGCCTGGGGGGGAAAAAAGGGGATTTGGGGGTGAGAAATGGGATTTGGGGGGGAAAAATGGGATTTTGGGGTGAGAAATGGGATTTGGGGGGTAAAAAAATGGGATTTGGGGATGAAAAAGGGGATTTGGGGGTGAGAAATGGGATTTGGGGGGTGAAAAAGGGGATTTGGGGGTGAGAAATGGGATTTGGGAGGGCTTAAGGGGGTGATCCCACGCCCTCCAGGCGCTTCTGCTCCTCCAGGGATTGCCTGGGGGGAAAAAAAGGGGATTAGGAGGGTGAAAAGGGGGATTTTGGGGTGAGAAATGGGATTTGGGGAGTGAAAAATGGGATTTGGGGGGTGAAAAAGGGGATTTGGGGGGTGAAAAATGGGATTTGGGAGGGTTTGAGGGAGTGATCCCACTCCCTCCAGGCGCTTCTGCTCCTCCAAGGATTGCCTGGGGGGAAAAATGGGATTTGGGGGGTGAAAAATGGGATTTGGGGGTGAAAATGGAATTTGGGGGGTTTGGGGGGCTGATCCCCCGACTCTCTGGCAGGAATTGGGACATGGGGATGACCTGGGACCCCTCCAGTCCCCTCTGGGGACACCTTGGGGACACTCCAGCCTTCTTTGGGGACACTCCAGCCCCCCTGGGGACACCTTGGGGACACTCCAGTCCCCTTGGGGACACCTTGGGGACACTCCAGTCCCCCCGGGGACACCTTGGGGACACCCTGGGGACACATCACCCACTTGCTGGTGGCGATGTACTCCTCGAGCTTCTCGATGCGCTTCTGGTTCTCCTCGATCTCCCGCAGCTTCTGCTTGATCTTGGCCTGGGGACAGCGGGGACAGGCGGGGTCAGGAGGGGACAGGGTGGCTTTGGGGACAATCTGGGGACAATTTGGGGAGCAAGTCTCACCTCGGTCTCCACCTTCTTCCTCTCCTCCAGGTCCAGCCGGTCCTGGTCGGCTTTTTGGTCGCGGTTGAACTTCTCGAGCTCCTGGGCCAGCGTGGCCGCGCGCTTGCTGGCCTCCTCCTTCAGCCGGTGGTACTTCTTCACCTGGGGGGATCACCTGGGGCTCACCTGGGGGCTCCCCAAATCCCACAGGGTCAGCTCACCTGGGGGGCTCACCTGGGGGGCTCCCCAAATCCCACAGGGTCAGCTCACCTGGGGGGCTCACCTGGGGGGCTCCCCAAATTCCACAGGGCCAGCTCACCTGGGGGCTCCCCAAATCCCACAGGGTCAGCTCACCTGGGGGTCAGCTGGGGGCTCCCCAAATTCCACAGGGCCAGCTCACCTGGGGGCTCCCCAAATTCCACAGGGCCAGCTCACCTGGGGGTCAGCTGGGGGCTCCCCAAATTCCACAGGGCCAGCTCACCTGGGGGGGGTCCCCAAATCCCACAGGGTCAGCTCACCTGGGGGGCTCTCCAAACCCCAAAATCCCCAAATCCCACCCCATACCTGGTTCTCCTCCAGGGTGAGATCTCTCCTGTGGCTCTGGTTCTCCTCCATCCTCCCCAAACCCCACCTGGCCCACCTCTCCCAAACCCCAAATCCCATGGGATCACCTCGTACCTGGTTCTCCTCCAGGGTCAGATCTCTCCCAAACCCCAAATCCCACCTCGTACCTGGTTCTCCTCCAGGGTCAGATCCCTCCCAAACGCCAAAATCCCCAAATCCCACCCCGTACCTGGTTCTCCTCCAGAGTCAGGGCTCTCCTCCATCCTTCCCAAACCCCAAAATCCCCAAATCCCACCCCGTACCTGGTTCTCCTCCAGGGTCAGATCCCTCCCAAACCCCACAACCCCAAATCCCACCCTGTATCTGGTTCTCCTCCAGGGTCAGGGCTCTCCTCCATCCTTCCCAAACCCCAAAATCCCCAAATCCCACCCCATGCCTGGTTCTCCTCCAGGGTCAGATCTCTCCCAAACCCCAAAATCCCCAAATCCCACCCCGTACCTGGTTCTCCTCCAGGGTCAGATCTCTCCCAATCCCCAAATCCCACCCCGTACCTGGTTCTCCTCCAGGGTCAGGTCTCTCCCCTGGCTCTGGCTCTCCTCCATCCCTCCCAAACCCCAAAATCCCCAAATCCCACCCCGTACCTGGTTCTCCTCCAGGGTCAGATCCCTCCCAAACCCCAAAATCCCCAAATCCCACCCCATGCCTGGTTCTCCTCCAGGGTCAGATCCCTCCCAAACCCCAAAACCCCAAATCCCACCCCGTACCTGGTTCTCCTCCAGGGTCAGGGCTCTCCCAAACCCCAAAATCCCCAAATCCCACCCTGTACCTGGTTCTCCTCCAGGGTCAGATCTCTCCCAAACCCCAAATCCCACCCCATACCTGGTTCTCCTCCAGGGTCAGATCCCTCCCAAACCCCAAAATTCCCAAATCCCACCCCGTACCTGGTCCTCCTCCAGGGTCAGGGCTCTCCCCTGGCTCTGGCTCTCCTCCATCCCTCCCAAACCCCAAAACCCCAAATCCCACCCCGTACCTGGTTCTCCTCCAGAGTCAGGGCTCTCCTCCATCCCTCCCAAACCCCAAAACCCCAAATCCCACCCCGTACCTGGTTCTCCTCCAGAGTCAGGGCTCTCCTCCATCCTTCCCAAACCCCAAAAACCCCAAATCCCACCCCATACCTGGTTCTCCTCCAGGGTGAGATCTCTCGTGTGGCTCTGATTCTCCTCCATCCTCCCCAAACCCCAAATCCCATGGGATTACCTCGTACCTGGTTCTCCTCCAGGGTCAGATCCCTCCCAAACCCCAAAACCCCAAATCCCACCCCGTACCTGGTTCTCCTCCAGGGTGAGATCTCTCGTGTGGCTCTGGTTCTCCTCCATCCTCCCCAAACCCCACCTGGCCCACCTCTCCCAAACCCCAAATCCCATGGGATCACCTCGTACCTGGTTCTCCTCCAGGGTCAGATCCCTCCCAAACCCCACAACCCCAAATCCCACCCCGTACCTGGTTCTCCTCCAGGGTCAGGTCTCTCCCAAACCCCAAATCCCACCTCGTACCTGGTTCTCCTCCAGGGTCAGATCTCTCCCAATCCCCAAATCCCACCCCGTACCTGGTTCTCCTCCAGGGTCAGGGCTCTCCCCTGGCTCTGGCTCTCCTCCATCCCTCCCAAACCCCAAAATCCCCAAATCCCACCCCATGCCTGGTTCTCCTCCAGGGTCAGATCTCTCCCAAACCCCAAATCCCACCCCGTACCTGGTTCTCCTCCAGGGTCAGGGCTCTCCCAAACCCCACAACCCCAAATCCCACCCCGTACCTGGTTCTCCTCCAGGGTCAGATCTCTCCCAAACCCCAAATCCCACCCCGTACCTGGTTCTCCTCCAGGGTCAGGTCCCTCCCCTGGCTCTGGCTCTCCTCCTCCATGCGCTCCTCGAACTCCTGCCGGGATTTCTCCACGGAGAGCATCTCCTTCTCCAGCTCGTCCATGTCGGCCTTGCGTTTCTTGTACTGCTTCTGGGCGTTCTGCAGCGACTTCCGCGCCGCCTCCAGCTTCTTGATCTTGTGTGAGGTGTTCTCCTTGGCCTTGATGTACTGCGGCCGCTTCTGGTTCAGCTCCGAGTCCTTCTCCCTGCGGGGCACCGCGGGAGGGGGTTTGGGGTTTGGTTTTGGGGTTTGGTTTGGGGTTTGTGCGTGGTTTTGGGGTTTGGTTTTGGGGTTTCTGGATGGTTTTGGGGTTTGGTTTTGGGGTTTGTGGATGGTTTTGGGGCTTGGTTTTGGGGGTTGGTTTTGGGGTTTGTGCCGGATTTTGGGGTTTGGTTTGAGGTTCGTGCCTGGTTTTGGGGCTTGGTTTTGAGGTTTGTGCCTGGTTTTGGGGTTTGGTTTGGGGTTTGTGTCTGGTTTTGGGGTTTGGTTTTGGGGTTTGTGCCGGATTTTGGGGTTTGGTTTGGGGTTTGTGTCTGGTTTTGGGGTTTGGTTTTGGGGTTTGTGTCTGGTTTTGGGGTTTGTTCCTGGTTTTGGGGTTTGTACCTGATTTTGGTGTTTGTGCTCGGTTTTGGGGTTGGTTTTGGGTTTGGTACCTGGTTTTGGGGCTTGGTTTGAGGTTCGTGCCCGATTTTGGGGTTTGTGCCTGGTTTTGGGGTTTGGTTTTGGGGTTTCTGGATGGTTTTGGGGTTTGGTTTTGGGGTTTCTGGATGGTTTTGGAGTTTGTGCCTGATTTTCGGGTTTGGTTTGAGGTTTGGTGTCTGGTTTTGGGGTTTCTACCTGATTTTGGTGTTTGTGCTCGGTTTTGGGGTTGGTTTTGGGTTTGGTGCCTGGTTTTGGGGTTTTTACCTGGTTTTGGGGTTTGTGCTTGGTTTTGGTACCTACTTTTGGGGTTTCTGCTTGGTTTAGTGCTTGGTTTTGGGGTTTGGTACCTGGTTTCCACCCCAAAATCCAGCATCCCCACCCCAAATCCAGCATCCCCACCCCAAATCCAGCATCCCCACCCCAAATCCAGCATCCCCACCCCAAATCCAGCATCCCCACCCCAAATCCAGCATCCCCACCCCAAATCCAGCATTCCCACCCAAAATCCAGCATCCCCACCCCAAATCCAGCATCCCCACCCCAAATCCAGCATCCCCACCCCCAAATCCCCGGTCTCCTCACTTGATCTCCTTCTCGATCTGCTGCTGCTCCCTCATCATCTTGCCCAGCTCCTTCTTGCGGTCCTTGAGCTCGTCCTCCACCCTGTCCATCCTCTTCTTGTCCTTGTCGATCTCGCGGTTCTTCAGGCCCAGCTCCTTGTTGAGCTTCTCGATCTCGGCCTCGTTGTGGAAGAGTTTGAAAAGCTGCAGCTGCACCTGGGCCCGAACCACCTCGTCCTTCAGCCGCTGGTACCGGTCAGCCTGGGGGGAGAGCCCGGTTCTGGTTCTGGTCCTGCTCAAAGCTGGCTTTGGCTCAGCCTGGTTCTGGTTCTGGTTCTGCTCAAAGCTGGGCTTTGGCTCAGCCTGGTTCTGGTTCTGGTTCTGCTCAAAGCTGGGCTTTGGGCCAGCCCGGTTCTGGTTCTGGTCCTGCTCAAAGCTGGGCTTGGGGTCAGCCTGGTTCTGGTTCTGGTTCTGCTCAAAGCTGGGCTTGGGGTCAGCCTGGTTCTGGTTCTGCTCAAAGCCGGGCTTTGGCTCAGCCTAGGCCTGGTTCTGGTTCTGCTCAAAGCTGGGCTTGGGGTCAACCTGGTTCTGGTTCTGCTCAAAGCTGGGCTTTGGCTCAGCCTGGTTCTGGTTCTGGTTCTGCTCAAAGCTGGGCTTTGGGCCAGCCCGGTTCTGGTTCTGGTTCTGCTCAAAGCTGGGCTTGGGCTCAGCCTGGTTCTGGTTCTGCTCAAAGCTGGGCTTTGGCTCAGCCTGGTTCTGGTTCTGGTTCTGCTCAAAGCTGGGCTTTGGCTCAGCCTGGTTCTGGTCCTGCTCAAAGCTGGGCTTGGGGTCAGCCTGGTTCTGGTTCTGGTTCTGCTCAAAGCTGGGCTTTGGCTCAGCCTGGTTCTGGTTCTGGTCCTGCTCATAGCTGGGCTTTGGGCCAGCCCGGTTCTGGTTCTGGTCCTGCTCAAAGCCGGGCTTTGGGTCAGCCTGGTTCTGGTTCTGATCCTGCTCAAGCCAGGCTTTGGCTCAGCCTGGTTCTGGTTCTGGTTCTGCTCAAAGCCGGGCTTTGGCTCAGCCTGGTTCTGGTTCTGGTTCTGCTCAAAGCTCGGCTTTGGCTCAGCCTGGTTCTGGTTCTGGTTCTGCTCAAAGCCGGGCTTTGGCTCAGCCTGGTTCTGGTTCTGCTCAAAGCTGGGTTTGGGTCAGCCTGGTTCTGGTTCTGCTCAAAGCTGGACTTTGGCTCAGCCTGGTTCTGGTTCTGCTCAAAGCTGGACTTTGGCTCAGCCTGGTTCTGGTTCTGCTCAAAGCTGGGCTTTGGGTCAGCCTGGTTCTGGTTCTGCTCAAAGCTGGACTTTGGCTCAGCCTGGTTCTGGTTCTGGTTCTGCTCAAAGCTGGGCTTTGGCTCAGCCTGGTTCTGGTTCTGGTTCTGCTCAAAGCTGGGCTTTGGCTCAGCCTGGTTCTGGTTCTGGTTCTGCTCAAAGCTGGGCTTTGGGTCAGCCTGGTTCTGGTTCTGCTCAAAGCCGGGCTTTGGCTCAGCCTGGTTCTGGTTCTGGTTCTGCTCAAAGCCGGGCTTTGGCTCAGCCTGGTTCTGGTTCTGGTTCTGCTCAAAGCCGGGCTTTGGCTCAGCCTGGTTCTGGTTCTGGTTCTGCTCAAAGCCGGGCTTTGGCTCAGCCTGGTTCTGGTTCTGCTCAAAGCTGGGTTTGGGTCAGCCTGGTTCTGGTTCTGGTTCTGCTCAAAGCTGGGCTTTGGGTCAGCCTGGTTCTGGTTCTGGTTCTGCTCAAAGCTGGGCTTTGGCTCAGCCTGGTTCTGGTCCTGCTCAAAGCTGGGCTTGGGGTCAGCCTGGTTCTGGTTCTGGTTCTGCTCAAAGCTGGGCTTTGGCTCAGCCTGGTTCTGGTTCTGGTCCTGCTCATAGCTGGGCTTTGGGCCAGCCCGGTTCTGGTTCTGGTCCTGCTCAAAGCCGGGCTTTGGGTCAGCCTGGTTCTGGTTCTGATCCTGCTCAAGCCAGGCTTTGGCTCAGCCTGGTTCTGGTTCTGGTTCTGCTCAAAGCCGGGCTTTGGCTCAGCCTGGTTCTGGTTCTGGTCCTGCTCAAAGCTGGGCTTTGGCTCAGCCTGGTTCTGGTTCTGGTTCTGCTCAAAGCTCGGCTTTGGCTCAGCCTGGTTCTGGTTCTGGTTCTGCTCAAAGCCGGGCTTTGGCTCAGCCTGGTTCTGGTTCTGCTCAAAGCTGGGTTTGGGTCAGCCTGGTTCTGGTTCTGCTCAAAGCTGGACTTTGGCTCAGCCTGGTTCTGGTTCTGCTCAAAGCTGGACTTTGGCTCAGCCTGGTTCTGGTTCTGCTCAAAGCTGGGCTTTGGGTCAGCCTGGTTCTGGTTCTGCTCAAAGCTGGACTTTGGCTCAGCCTGGTTCTGGTTCTGCTCAAAGCTGGGCTTTGGCTCAGCCTGGTTCTGGTTCTGCTCAAAGCTGGACTTTGGCTCAGCCTGGTTCTGGTTCTGGTTCTGCTCAAAGCTGGACTTTGGCTCAGCCTAGGCCTGGTTCTGGTCCTGCTCAAAGCTGGGCTTTGGGTCAGCCTGGTTCTGGTTCTGCTCAAAGCCGGGCTTTGGCTCAGCCTGGTTCTGGTTCTGGTTCTGCTCAAAGCTGGGTTTGGGTCAGCCTGGTTCTGGTTCTGGTTCTGCTCAAAGCTGGGCTTTGGGTCAGCCTGGTTCTGGTTCTGGTTCTGCTCAAAGCTGGGCTTGGGGTCAGCCTGGTTCTGGTTCTGGTTCTGCTCAAAGCTGGGCTTGGGGTCAGCCTGGTTCTGGTTCTGGTTCTGCTCAAAGCCGGGCTTGGGGTCAGCCTGGTTCTGGTTCTGGTTCTGCTCAAAGCCGGGCTTTGGGCCAGCCTGGTTCTGGTTCTGGTTCTGCTCAAAGCTGGGCTTTGGGCCAGCCTGGTTCTGGTTCTGGTTCTGCTCAAAGCTGGGCTTTGGGCCAGCCCGGTTCTGGTTCTGGTTCTGCTCAAAGCTGGGCTTGGGGTCAGCCCGGTTCTGGTTCTGGTTCTGCTCAAGCCGGGCTTTGGCTCAGCCTGGTTCTGGTTCTGGTCTGGAGCTGCTCAAACCTGGACCTGGGCCTGGCTTTGGTAAGGAGATCCTCAGGATTTGGGCCTGGCTCTGCCCAGGACTCCCACCCATTCCCCAAACTCTCTCTTCCCAGAATCCTGAGCATTCCCAAACCCCCCTTTTCCCCATGACTCCACCGTTCCCAAAACCCCATTTTCCCCCAAAATTCGGGTCATCCCCACCTCCTCCTTCTCCTGCTTGGCCTCCTTGCGCTCGGCGGCGATGTTCTTCTTGCGGTGGTAGTTGAACTGCGTGTCCTCCTCGGCCTTCACCATCTCCTTCTTGCGCTTGTCGTACTCGGGGGCCAGTTCCCCCGAGCGGCTGATCTCCTCGAAGAGCGCCGTGCGCTCCTTGGGGTTCTTCATGGCGATGGACTCCACTGCCCCCTGGAAAAATGGGATTGGAAACGCTCCTAAATCCTCAAATCCCTGTGAGAGATCCCTAATTCCCAAAAGGGAATCCCCAAATCCCCGGGGATCTCCTCGAAGAGCGCCGTGAGCTCCTTGGGGTTCTTCATGGCCATGGACTCCACTGCCCCCTGGAAAAATGGGATTGGAAACGCTCCTAAATCCCTGAATCCCTGTGAGAGATCCTTAAATCCCAGAGAGGGATCCCTAAATCCTTAAATCCCTGAGAGAGAATCCCCAAATCCCCGGGGATCTCCTCGAAGAGCGCCGTGCGCTCCTTGGGGTTCTTCATGGCGATGGACTCCACTGCCCCCTGGAAAAATGGGATTGGAAACGCTCCTAAATCCTCAAATCCCTGTGAGAGATCCCTAATTCCCAAAAGGGAATCCCCAAATCCCCGGGGATCTCCTCGAAGAGCGCCGTGCGCTCCTTGGGGTTCTTCATGGCGATGGACTCCACTGCTCCCTGGAAAAATGAGATTGGAAACGCTCCTAAATCCTCAAATCCCTGTGAGAGATCCCTAATTCCCAAAAGGGAATCCCCAAATCCCCGGGGATCTCCTCGAAGAGCGCCGTGCGCTCCTTGGGGTTCTTCATGGCGATGGACTCCACTGCCCCCTGGAAAAATGGGATTGGAAACGCTCCTAAATCCTCAAATCCCTGTGAGAGATCCCTAATTCCCAAAAGGGAATCCCCAAATCCCCGGGGATCTCCTCGAAGAGCGCCGTGCGCTCCTTGGGGTTCTTCATGGCGATGGACTCCACTGCCCCCTGGAAAAATGGGATTGGAAACGCTCCTAAATCCCTGAATCCCTGTGAGAGATCCCTAATTCCCAAAAGGGAATCCCCAAATCCCCGGGGATCTCCTCGAAGAGCACCGTGCGCTCCTTGGGGTTCTTCATGGCGATGGACTCCACTGCTCCCTGGAAAAATGGGATTAGAAACGCTCCTAAATCCCTGAATTCCTGTGAGAGATCTCTAAATTCCTGAGGGGAATCCTTAAATTCCTGTGAGAGATCCCTAAATCCCTCAGAGAGAATCCCCAAATCCCTGGGATCTCCTCGAAGAGCGCCGTGCGCTCCTTGGGGTTCTTCATGGCCATGGACTCCACTGCTCCCTGGAAAAATGGGGAAAAAATTGTCCTAAATCCTCAAATCCCTGTGAGAGAGCCTAAAATCTCTGTGAGAGATCCCTAAATCCTTAAATTCCTGTGAGAGATCCCTAAATCCCTGAGAGAAATCCCCAAATCCCTGGGGATCTCCTCAGAGAGAGCCGTGCGCTCCTTGGGGTTCCTCATGGTGATGGACTCCACTGCTCCCTGAGAAAATGGGAAAAAAATGGTCCTAAATCCCCAAATCCTTGTGAAAGATCCTTAAATCCGGAATGGGAATCCCTAAATCCTTGAATTCCTGAGAGAGATCCCCAAACCCTGAAAAGGGATCCCTAAATCCTAAAAGGGGAGTCCCAAATCCCAGGGGATCTCCTCGAAGAGCGCCGTGCGCTCCTTGGGGTTCCTCACGGCCGTGGACTCCGCCGCTCCCTGAAAAACGGGATCAAAAACTCCCAAATCCCCCAAATCCCCCTCAAAACCCCAAAAATCCCAAACCTCCCCCCCCGGAACCCCTCCCCACCTGGAAGACGAGGAAGTTCCTGGCCTTGATGAGGATTCCCAGCTTCTCCAGCTCCTCGCTGTACTCGCTCAGCTGCACCACCCTGTTGTTGATCTTGTACTCCGAGGAGCTGCCTGGGATTGGGAATTTCGGGGGGTCAGGGGGGTCCCCCAAATCCTAAACACCCCAAAATGTGTCCCCCAAATCCTAAACACCCCAAAATCTGCCCCTCAAATGCCAAACTGTGATCCCCAACTCTGTGATCCCCAAACCCACCCCAGAGCAGCCCCAATCCCCCATAAATTCCCCCAAATTCCCATAAATCCCCAAAACCCACCCAAAAAAAACCCGTAAATCCCCCCAAACCCACCCCATAAATCCCCCAAGACCCCCATAAATCTCCCCCAAACCCCCACAAATCCCCCCAAACCCACCCCAAACCCCCATAAACCCCCCAAACCCCCATAAATCCCCCCCAGACCCCCATAAATCCCCCCCAAACTCCCATAAATCCCCCTGACCCCCATAAACCCCCCGAAACCCACCCCAAACCCCCATAAATCCCCCCAGACCCCCATAAACCCCCCCAAACTCCCATAAATACCCCCCAAACCTCCCATAAATCCCCCCAAACCCACACCAAACCCCCATAAATGCGCCCCAGACCCCCATAAATTCCCCCAAACTCCCATAAATCCCCCCCAAACCTCCATAAATGCCCCCCAAACCCCCATAAACCCCCCAAACCCACCCCAAACCTCCATAAATCCCCCCCAGACCCCCATACATCCCCCCCAGACCCACCTCAAACGTCCCATAAATCCCCCCAAACCCACCCCAGACCCCCATAAATCCCCCCCAGACCCCCATAAACCCCCCAAACCCCCATAAACCCCCCAGACCCCCATAAATCCCCCCAAACTCCCATAAATCCCCCCCAGACCCCCATAAATGCCCCCCAAACCTCCCATAAATCCCCCCAAACCCACCCCAAAACTCCCATAACTCCCCCCAAACCCACCACAGACCCCCATAAATTCCCCCAAACCCACCCCAAACCCCCATAAATGTGCCCCAGACCCCCATAAATCCCCCCAAACTCCCATAAATCCCCCCCAAACCTCCCATAAATGCCCCCCAAACCACCATAAACCCCCCAGACCCCCATAAATCCCCCCAAACTCCCATAAATCCCTCCCAGACCCCCATAAATACCCCCCAAACCACCATAAACCCCCCAAACCCACCCCAAACCTCCATAAATCCCCCCAAACCCACCCCAAACCCCCATAAATGTGCCCTAGACCCCCATAAATCCCCCCCAAACATCCCATAAACCCCCCCAAACCCACCCCAAACTCCCATAAATGCCCCCCAAACCTCCCATAAACCCTCCCAACCCCCCCCCAAACTCCCATAAATGCCCCCCAAACCCACCCCAAAGACCCCCAGGACCCCCCCCAAACCCCCCGGCAGGCTCACCGACGATGACGCGGGCGAAGGTGCGGTCCTCGGCGCCCTCCTCGGAGTAGACCATGCTGACGAAGGCGCGGCTGGCCGCCGGCTTGCCCACGGGCGCGCCGTGGATCAGGTCCCGCAGCGTCTTCACCCGCAGGTTGCTCGTCTTCTCCCCCAGCACGAAGCTGATGGCGTCCATCAGGTTGGATTTGCCTGCCGGGTTTGGGGGGGACACGGGGGGTTTAGGGGGTGGGGGAGACCCACGGGGTTGTTGGGGGGACCACAAGGAATGGGGGGATCTCAGGGAATGAGGGGTTGGAAGGAACCCCGGGAATTGAGGGGGGACCCCAAAGAATGGGAGGAACTGAGGGAATTGAGGGGGGGAGTCCAGGGAATGGGGGGAACTGAGAGAATTGAGGGGGGAGTCCAGGGAAAGAGGGGGGAGTTCAGGGAATGGGGGAACCCAGGAATTATTGGGGGGACCCCAGGGAATGGGGGGACCCCAGGGAATGGGGGGTTGGAAGGAGCCCCGGGAATTGAGGGGGGACCCCAAAGAATGGGAGGAACTGAGGGAATTGAGGGGGGAGTCCAGGGAAAGAGGGGAGAGTTCAGGGAATGGGGGAACCCAGGAATTATTGGGGGGACCCCAGGGAATGGGGGGTTGGAAGGAGCCCCGGGAATTGAGGGGGGACCCCAGGGAATGGGAGGAATTGAGGGAGTTTGGGGAATTGAGGGGGGACCCCAAAGAATGGGAGGAATTGAGGGAAATGATGGGGGGAGTCCAGGGAAAGAGGGGGGAGTTCAGGGAATGGGGAGAACCCAGGAATTATTGGGGGGACCCCAGGGAATGGGGGGACCCCAAAGTTCAAGAGGGACCCCATGGAATGGGGGGGACCCCAATAAGGCTTAGAAGAACCCCATGGAATGGCGGGGGGGGACCCCAGGGGAAGAGGAGGGATCCCCAGGAATGGGGGAGACCCCAGGGGAAGAGGAGGGACCCCAAGAATGGGGGAGACCCCAGGGGAAGAGGAGGGAGGCGAGTGGGGGGCGCTGAGGGAATGCTGTGGAGAATTATTGGGGACCCCAATAAAGCTTAGAAGAGACCCCCACGAAATGGGGGAGGACCCCAATATTTAGGACGGAGCCCAGGAAGCGGGGCGCTGTAAAAGAACTCGGTGTCCCCCCTCAGAGACCATCACGGGAGCGGCTCCTTGAACCCCCCCGGCACTCACCGGAGCCATTGGGGCCGATGATGGCGGTGAAGCGGCGGAAGGGCCCGATGATCTGGCGGCCCTTGTAGGACTTGAAGTTCTCGATCTCGATGAGCTTCAGGAAGCCCATGGTGGTCCCGGGAGGGTCCCGGGAAGGTTTCGGGGGTCCCGGGAAGGTTTTGGGGGTCCCGGGGGGGTCTCGGGGCGCAGGGCGGGAAAGCGGCGGCTGCGGCGGCCGCTGAGGGACGGGGCGCCGCGCCTCCCGATTGGCTCCGGGCGCTGTCAATCATCGCTGAAATCCCGCCTCCTCGCCGCTGATAGGCCGGTGGTTTTCCTTGGCGGCTTTGGGGCGCCGCGCCTCGCGATAGGCTCTGAGAGCTGTCAATCATTACCGTAACCCCGCCTTCTCGCTTCCTATTGGTTGTCATTTTGAACGCAGGGGTGGCGGCGCGAGCGGGCTCATTTGCATGGAATGTACCAAGTGTGGAGGGAGGGAAGGGTGGAATGGGCCGCCCCTTCGCCATGGGAACGGGGGGACGCCGTGGGAGCAAAGCAAATTGGGGGATTTTGGGTAAAAATCGCGTTGCTTGGTGATCTTGGGACAAAAAGCCTCGAGACAAGATTTATTCCTCGAGGTTTTTCCCCGTTAGAATGGTTCTATGGCACCAAGATTATAAATTAACGTGGAATAGTAAACAATAACTTAAAGATGATCACATGCTGTTTCAATAGATACATTTTCCACAATATTATTATTCATTAATGCCTATTTAACCTTCGATAAAATTAAAAGACATTCATATACTTTGCTTTATAAGATGCTAGTATAACCTGGCCTATCTCTACAATTTAAAATAAATATAACATAAATTATATTGGCATTGACACAATATATATCAATATATGTTGTACCGATATGCGTTGCTTATGTAATATAGTTTTCTGTATCTATACGCATACAGAGAAATAAAAGATAAAGTTATATATTTACACAGCATATCTATGCATCTATGCAATCTATATAACTATTTATCTCTATATAATGCAGGTGCATATCTATATAATTTCATATATCTGTATAATTTTTTACATATTTGTGTAATCCAATACCTATATAACCTAAATCATAGCTTTTTATATCTATATAACCTAAATACAACTTTCATCTCTATATATCCTGATATAAATAACGTTTTGGTTTACAATTAATGGGTATTTTACGGTGAACCAAGTACTTAGTGATGAACAGAGAAAAAAAGAAAATTCTCCCCAGGTGGATAACTTTAGGTAAGTATGATGCTAACAAGAAATTGATAAGTGTAAAGCCAATTAGCCGCAAAATGGAGATAACCTGCGATCAAATGAAATACAAACGTTGTTAGCAACAGCTTATTAGTGCTGGACAAATAAAGAGCGTTCTGGATAATAATTCATTGTTATCCAAATATTCCTCTTGTATTCCCACCTGGACACCTGATCCAGCATCCCAGGCGGGCTCCATTTCTCCCACTTTCTCCTCAGGAGCTCCATTTCCCCACAATTTTCTCCTCACGGGTTCCATTTGCCCCCTTTTTCCCCTCATGAATTACATTTCCCTCCATTTTCTCCTCAAGGGCTCCATTTTCCCCACATTTTTCCCTCAAGACCTCAATTTCTCCCTGTTTTCCCCTCACAAACACCATTTCCCCAGTTTTCCCCTCACAGGCTCCATTTCCCTCCATTTTCCTCTCAAGGGCCCCATTTTCCCCTCAGGGGCTCTTTTTACCCCCCATTTTTAACTCATGGCCTCCGTTTCTCTCCATTTTTCCCTCAAGATCTCAATTTCTCCCCATTTTCCCCTCACAAACACCATTTCCCTCCATTTTCCCCTCAAGGGCTCAATTTCTCCTAATTTTCCCCTCTAAAACTCCATTTTCCCCTCACAGGCTCAATTTCACCCATTTTCCCATCAAGGGCTCCATTTCCCCCACATTTTTCCCTCACAATCTCAATTTCCCCCATTTTCCCCTCACAGGCTCCATTTCCCTCCATTTTCCCCTCAGGAGCTCCATTTTCCCACAATTTTCCCCTCATGGATTCCATTTCCCCTCCATTTTCCCCTCAAAGGCTCCATTTACCATCAAAGGTTCCATTTCTCCGCATTTTTACCTCAAATTCTCCATTTCGCCCCAATTTCCCCTCACGGGCTCCATTTCCTCCCATTTTCCCCTCAAGGGCTCAATTTTCCTCATTTTTACCTCATGGGCTCCATTTCCTCCCATTTTCCCCTCAAAAACTCAATTTTTCCCTCACAGGCGCCATTTCCACCTCTCATGGGCTTCCAAATTTCCCCTAAAATGTCCCTTTTTCCATGGCAAAATTGTCTATATTCCCTAAAATCACCAGGTTTTCCCTGAAATGACTCTTTCCTCCCCCAAATAACTTTTCAGCTTGGCCAAAACTCTGTTTTGCCCCAAAATTCCCATTTTCCCTGCAAAAATACCGATTTCCCACTAAAAAGGTGGATTTTCACTTTCAAATTTTTGATTTTTTCCTATAAATCCAGAAGGTCTCAGTCCCAAACTCCAATTTTCCCTGCAAAAATACAAATTTTTCCACTGAAAGTATGTATTTCCCCCCCTAAATTCCCATTTTCCCTGCAAAAATATTGATTTTTTTCCACTGAAAGTATGTTTTCCCCTAAATTCTCATTTTCCCTGCAAAAATACTAATTTTCCCCCTGAATTGATGGACTTTCCTCCCCAAAATTCCTATTTTCCCTGCAAAAATACTGATTTTTCCACTGAAAGTATAGGAATTTTTCCCCAAAACTCTCATTTTCCATGCCAAAATACTAATGTCTCACTGAAAGTATGGATTTTGCCCCAAAATTCCCATTTTCCCTATAAAAATACTGATTTTCCAGTGAAAGTATGGATGTTTTTCCCAAAACTCCCATCTTCCATGCAAAAATACTTATTTCTCACTGAAAGTATGGATTTTTTTCCCCAAAATTCCTATTTCCCCTGCAAAAATACTGATTTTCCCACTGAATCGATGGACTTTATTCCCCAAAATTCCTATTTTCCCCGCAAAAATACTGATTTTTCGACTGAAAGAGTGGGATTTTTTTCCCCAAAACTCCCATTTCCATGCAAAAGCATCGATTTCCCACAGAAACGATGGATTTTTCCCCTCTAATATTTTTTATTTTTCTTTTAGATCCGTTCAAACCTGGGCGCGCGCACCCCTGGGTTTGGAAGGCGCCGAGGGGGCGGGGCTTTAAAAGGCACGCTCATTTACATAACCACACCCATTTATTAGCATAGTAACGTCCCATAGGACACGGGCGGCGTTTAGGCCACGCCCATTTCACCAAGCCACGCCCCCTGCGTCGCCACGCCCCCTGCGGCAGCGCGCACCGGGGGGCGTGGCCAGGGCAGCGCGCGCCGGCCCCGCCCCCGCGCCCCCCTTCAGGTACCGGGATGGGAATGGGGGGGGGACCCCAAAATTGGGGAATTTTAACCCAAAATTGGGGAATTTTAACCCAGAATGGGGCCGGATGGAGGACGGGAGATGGATCCAGAGAAAGGAGGGATTTGGCCCCAAAAATCGGGAGTTTGGTCCCAAAAAAGGGTGGGGTTGGCACCTGGAAAAGTGAATTTTGGCACCCAAAAAGAGGCGAGGTGGTCCAAAACTGGGGAATTTTAACCCAAAATTGGGGAATTTTAACCCAAAACTGGGGAATTTTAAACCAGAATGGGGCCGGATGGAGGAGGGGAGATGGATCCAGAAAAAGGAGGGATTTGGCCCCAAAAATCGGGAGTTTGGTCCCAAAAAAGGGTGGGGTTGGCACCTGGAAAAGTGAATTTTGGCACCCAAGAAGCGGCGAGGTGGTCCAAAATTGGGGAATTTTAACCCAAAATTGGGGAATTTTAACCCAGAATGGGGCTGGATGGAGGAAGGGAGATGGATCCAGGAAAAGAAGGGATTTGGCCCCAAAAATCGGGAGTTTGGTCCCAAAAAAGGTGGGGTTGGCAGCTTTAAAAGTGAATTTTGGCACCAAAAAGGGGTGAACTGGCCCCAAAATTGGGGAATTTTAACCCCAAATTGGGGAATTTTAACCCAAAGGGGGGCCGGTTGGAGGAGGGGAGATGGATCCAGGAAAGGGAGGGATTTGGCCCAAAAAAATCGGGAGTTTGGTCCCAGAAAAGGGTGGGGTTGGCACCTGGAAAAGTGAATTTTGACACCCAAAAACGGGCGAGGTGACCCCAAAGTGGGAATTTGCCTTCCAAAAATGTGAATTTTCCTTGGAAACATGTGAATTTTCCCTTGAAAAATGGGGATTTTCCCTCAAAAAATGTGAATTTTCCATGCGAATTTTCTCTCAAAAAATGTGAATTTTCCCTAGGAAAAATGTGGATTTTCCCGCAAAAAATGTGAATTTTCCCTTAAAAAACGTGAATTTTCTCTTGAAAAAATGTGGATTTTCCCTCGAAAAATGCGAATTTTCCATGTGAATTTTCTCTCGAAAAATGTGCATTTTCCCTCAAAAAATGTGAATTTTCACGTGAAAAATGGGGATTTTCCTTCCAAAAATGCAAATTTTCCCATGAAAAATGGGGATTTTCCTTCCAAAAATGCGGATTTTCCCTGGAAAATTGTGAGTTTTCTCTCGAAAAATGTCAATTTTTCCCTCAAAATTTGAAATTTCCCTCCAAAAATGTGAATTTTCCCCGGGAAAAAAGTGAATTTCCCTTGCAGGCGCTGAGATGGTGACGCCATCGCCGCCCTGCTGACGTCATCGCCGCCCTGCTGACGTCACGGCCGCCCCGCTGACGTCATGGCGGTGGCGGGGGCGTGGCCAGCGCGGGGGGCGGAGCTTTCGGAGAGCAGCCCCGAGCCCCCCTCCCCCTCCAGCTCCCGCCCCCCCCGCTCGGACTCCAGCCCCTCCCCCACCGAGACCACGCCCACCTCGCGTGGGCGGGGCCCGGGGGGCGTGGCCAGGGCTGGCCCCGCCCCTCCCAACCTGGGCGGGGTGGGGGGGGAGCGACCCCTGGCGCTGTTTGAGGTGAGGCCACGCCCCCTGGATGGACACGCCCCTTAATTAGCCACACTTCATTAGTGCCTTTACAGTGGGGGTGAGGCCACGCCCCCACTGTGTGCCACACCTCAATTTGCCACGCCCCTTCTTAGCCCCGCCCACTGACCACGCCCTCCTTAGCCCCGCCCATTGACCCCACTCTGGTCACACCTCCTTGGCCCCTCCCACTGACCACACCCGCCTTAGCCCCGCCCACTGACCACACCCTCCTTGGCCCCTCCCACTGACCACACCCTCCTTAGCCCTGCCCACTGACCACACCCGCCTTAGCTCTGCCCAGTGACCACACCCTCATTGGCCCCACCCACTGACCACACCCACCTTAGCCCCGCCCATTGACCCCACTCTGGTCACACCTCCTTGGCCCCTCCCACTGACCACACCCATCTTAGCCCCGCCCACTGACCACAACTTCAATTGCTCCACCCACTGACCACGCCCTTATTAGCCCCGCCCATTGACCACTCCCCCTTATCCCCGCCCACTGACCACACCCTCCTTAATCCCAAATCTAAGCTCCGCCCCTTGGCCTTACCCCAACCACACCCATCGTAGCCACGCCCACTGACCACGCCCAATTGGCCCCTGCCTCATTAGCCCCCCCCTGACCCCACCCATTGGCCACGCTCTCTTTAGCCCTGCCCACTGACCACACCCTCCTTAGCCCTGCCCACTGACCACACCCTCCTTGGCTCCTCCCACTGACCACACCCTCCCTAGTCCCAAATCTAAGCTGCCCCGCCTTAGCTCCGCCCACTGAGCCCTGCCCATGACCACACCTTGCTTGGCCACGCCCCTGAACACGCCCCTTAGCCCCACCCTCCTTGGCCCCGCCCACTGACCACACCCCAATCACTCCTTCCTTGGCCCCGCCCCCTCAGCCTCTCCGTCCTTGGCCTGGCTCCTGACCACTCCCACTGACCACACCCTCCTTGGCCCCGCCCACTGACCAGGCCCATTGACTACTCCCACTGACCACACCCTCCTTAGCCCCGCCCCTGACCACGCCCTTATTAGCCCCGCCCACTGAACACGCCCTTATTGCCCCTGCCCACTGACCACACCCTCATTAGCCCCGCCCACTGATCACGCCCCTTTGCCAACTCCCACTGATCACACCCTCCTTAGCTCCGCCCCCTGACCACACCCTCCTTAGCCCTGCCCACTGACCACGCCCCTTGACCACTCCCACTGACCACGCCCTCCTTAGCCCCGCCCACTGACCTCGCCCCAATCACTCCTTCCTTGGCCCCGCCCCTTCAGCCTCTCCGTCCTTGGCCGCGCCCCTGACCACTCCCACTGACCACACCCTCCTTAGCCCCGCCCACGGACCACACCCTCCTTGGCCCCGCCCACTGACCACACCCTCCTTAACCCCGCCCCTGACCACACCCTTATTGGCCCTGCCCACTGACCACACCCTCATTAGCCCCGCCCACTGACCACGCCCCATGACCACTCCCACTGACCACACCCTCCTTGGCCCCGCCCACTGACCACACCCTCCTTGGCCTCTGACCCCGCCCCTTTGGCCCCAGGAGGAGCTGGCCGTCCGTCCCCGCGTGCCGGCGCTGCTGCGCAGGATGGCCCCGTACAGCGCCCTGAGCCCCGACAGCGACTGCGGCGCCGCGGTGAGCGCGGCACGGCTGGGACACGCGGGGACACGGCTGGGACACGACTGGGACACGAGGGGACACGGCTGGGACACGGCTGGGACACGCAGGGACACGGCTGGGACATGGATAGGACGCGGGGACACGGCTGGGACACGGCTGGGACACGCAGGGACATGGCTGGGACATGCAGGGACACGGCTGGGACATGGATAGGACGCGGGGACACGGCTGGGACACGGCTGGGACACGCAGGGACACGGCTGGGACATGGATAGGACGCGGGGACACGGCTGGGACACGCAGGGACATGGCTGGGACATGCAGGGACATGGCTGGGACACGACTGGGACACGCAGGGATACAGCTAGGACACCCGGTGTGACCCTTGCATGACCCCTGTGTGACCCCATGACTCCAGCGTGACCCCGTGACCCCAACGTGACCCCGTGACTTCAGCGTGACCCCATGACCCCTGCACGACCCCTGTTCGTCTGTCTGTCCTCAGCGCAGTTCCCTGGGCACCCTGCGGGGGGTGCTGACCCCTGTGTGACCCCGTGACCTCTGTGTGACCCTGTCCGTCTGTCTGTCCGCAGCGCAGTTCCCTGGGCACCCTGCGGGGGGCGCTGACCCCTGTGTGACCCCGTGACCCCTGTGTGACCCTGTCCGTCTGTCTGTCCGCAGCGCAGTTCCCTGGGCACCCTGCGGGGGGTGCTGGCGCCCTCGCTGCAGTCGCTGCTGGGGCTGCTGCTGCTGCTGCGCCTGCCCTGGCTGGTGGGGCAGGGCGGGGTCCTGGGCACCGCCGCCATCGGGGGCCTGATGGGCGCCTGCGTGAGTCACCTGGGCACAGCTGGGCACAGCTGGGCACAGCTGGGCACAGCTGGGGGCACCCGGGAGGGGAGGGATGAAAAGAACCCGGTGGAATTTGGGTGAAAAATGGGGATTTTGGGGGGTTTTGGGGCACCTGGGGGGGTAAAAACACACCTGGCACAGCTGGGGGCACCCAAAATACACCTGGGGGTACCTGGGGACACACCTGGGCACAGCTGGGCACAGCTGGGCACAGCTGAGGGCAGCCGGGACGGGCGGGACGAAAGAAACCCGATGGAATTTGGGTGAAAAATGGGGATTTTGGGGGGTTTTGGGGGTACCTGGGGGGGTAAAAACACACCTGGCACAGCTGGGGGCACCTGGGAGCACCCAAAACACACCTGGGGGTACCTGGGCACACCTGGGGCACCCAAAATACACCTGAGGTTACCTGGGGACACACCTGGGCACAGCTAGGGGCAGCTGGGGCACCTGGGCACACCTGGGGTACACCTGGGAACAGCTGGGGGGTACCTGGACACAGCTGGGGGCAGCCAGGAGGGGCGGGACGAAAAAAACCCGGTGGAATTTGGGTGAAAAATGGGGATTTTGGGGGTTTTGGGGGTACCTGGGGGGGTAAAAACACCTGGCACAGCTGGGGGCACCCAAAATACACCTGGGGGTACCTGGGGACACACCTGGGGGTACCTGGGCACACCTGGGGTTACCTGGGCACACCTGGGGGCACCCGGGAGGAGCAGGACAAAAAAAACCGGTGGAATTTGGGTGAAAAATTGTGATTTTGGGGTTTTTGGGGGTACTTGGGGGGGTAAAAACACCTGGCACAGCTGGGGGCACCTGGGGGCACCCAAAATACACCTGGGGGTACCTGGGCGGAGGGGTCAGAGGTCAGCAGGGTCAGAGGTCAGCGGGGTCAGAGGTCAGAGGTGAAGGGGGCCAGCAGGGTCAGAGGTCAGCAGGGTCAGAGGTCAGAGGTCACCCCCCGCAGATGCTGCTGACCGCCGTCTCCCTGAGCGCCGTGGCCACCAACGGGCTGGACCCCGGTGAGCTGGGGGGGGGTCGGGGGGGGGGGTTGGCCCCGCCCCCTGGGCGTGTCCTCGCTGACCCCGCCCCGTGACGTCACGCAGGGGGCGGGGCTCTGTCGCTGCTGTCGGGGGCGCTGGGCCCCGAGGCCGGGGGGGCCGTGGGGCTCTGCGGCTTCCTGGGCGCCGCCTTCGGGGCCGCGGCCGCCGCGCTGGGCGGGGCCGAGCTGCTGCTGGTGAGGGGCGGGGCCTGAGGGTGGGCGGGGCTTAAAGGGATGGGCGGGGGCTAAAGGGGTGGGCGGGACCTAAAGGGGTGGGCGGGGCATAAAGAAATGGGCGGGGCCTAAAGGGGTGGGCGGGGCCTAAAGGGGTGGGCGGGGCCTAAAGGGGGGCGGGGCCTGACGGGTGTGCGGGGCCTAAAGGGGTGGGCGGGGCATAAAAGGATGGGCGGGGCCTAGCTCTCTCTGGTGAGGGGCGGGGCCTAACAGGGTGGGCGGGGCCTAAAGGGGTGGGCGGGGCCTAAAGGGGCGGGGCCCGAGCTCCTCCTGGTGAGGGGCGGGGCCTGACGGGTGGGCGGGGGCTAACGGGGTGGGCGGGGCCTAAAGGGGCTGGGCCTAAAGGGTGGGCGGGGCCTAACGGGGAGGGGCCTAAAGGGGTGGGCGGGGCCTAAAGGGGTGGGCGGGGCCTAAAGGGGCTGGACCTAAAGGGGTGGGCGGGGCCTAAAGGGGTGGGCGGGGCCTAAAGGGGCTGGGCCTAAAGGGGGTGGGCGGGGCCTAAAGGGACGGGACCGAGCCCCTGCTGGTGAGGGGCGGGGCCTGACGGGTGGGCGGGGCCTAAAGAGGCTGGGCCTAAAGGGGTGGGCGGGGCCTAACGGGGTGGGCGGGGCATAACGGGGAGGGGCCTAAAGGGGTGGGCGGGGCCTAAAGGGGTGGGAGATGGCTAAAGGGGTGGGCGGGGCCTAAAGGGGTGGGAGGGGGCTAAAGGGGGTGGGGGGGCCTAAAGGGGGTGGGTGGGGCTTAACTGGGCAGGGCTGCCACACTGAGCAGGGCTGAGAGCATCCTGGGGTGGGCGGGGCCTAAGGGGGATGGGCGGCGCCATTCTCATGAAATGGGCGGGGCTAATGGGATGGCTGGGGCTAATATGCTGACATGGGCGGGGCCTAAGGAGGACGGGCGGGACTAACAAGATGGGCGGGGCCAATGGAATGGGCAGGGTGAATGGGATCGGCATGGCAATTTTCTGACATGGGCATGGGAAATGAGATGGGCGGGGCCTAAAAGGGATGGGCGGGGCTAAGAAGATGGGCGGAGCCAATATCCTGAAATGGGCGGGGCTAATGGGATGGCTGGGGCTAATATGCTGACATGGGCGGGGCATAAGGAGGATGGGCGGGAGTAACAAGATGGGCGGGGCCAATCTCCTGAAATGGGCGGGGCTAATGGGATGGGCGGGGCCAATGGGATGGGCGGGGCCAATCTCCTGAAATGGGCGGGGCCAATCTTCTGAAATGGGCGGGGCTAATGGGATGGGCGGGGCCAATCTCCTGAAATGGGCGGGGCTAATGGGATGGGCCTGGTCAATCTCCTGAAATGGGCGGGGCCAATGGTATGGGCGGGGCTAATCTGAAATGGGCGGGGCTAATGGGATGGGCGGGGCTAATCTGAAATGGGCGGGGCTAATGGGCTGGGATGGGCCAATGGGATGGGCGTGGCCAATCTGCTGCTGAGGGGCGGGGCCTGAGGAATGGGCGGGGCTAACACGGGCGTGGCCAAAGCAATACTGGGGATGTGCGTGGCCAATAGGAGGGGCCGGGAACGGCAGAGGGGCGTGGCTTGTTGGTCTATCAGAGGGTGTGGCTGGGCGTGGGCGTGGCCTGGTCCGGGTGGGCGGAGCCTGTCACCCTTCCGGCCCCTCCCTCCCGCAGGTGTACCTGAGCCCCGGCTGGGCGGTGCTGCCGGGGCGTGGCCGCTGGGGCCGGCTGAACAACGGGCGTGGCTTTGGGGCGGGGCTGCTGGCGCTGCTGGGGGCGGGCTCCCTGGCCCCGCCGCGGCTCCGCGCCGCCGCCGCGCCCCTGGGCCCGGCCGGGCTGCTGCTGGCGCTGCTGGCGCTGCAGGCCGGCACCCTGCGCCGCGCCCTGCGCCCCGGCCCCGCGTGAGTGCCCCGCCCCGCTCGACGCATGCTAATGAGATGCTAATGAGCGCCTGGCGCTGAGAGGGATGTCCCCCCCCTTCCTCCTGCCACCCCACAGGTTGTGCCTGCCCGCCCGGGCCGGGGAGCCCCTGAGGCCCTGCGAGCCCCTCAACGCCACCGCCGGCCTGCGGGGGGCGCTGCCCGCCCTGCCCGCGCCCAGCGCCGCCCTGCTGGCACGTGAGTGGGGCGGGGCGGTGGCGGGACACGCCCACGGGGGTGTGGTCGGGAAAGGACACGCCCACTGGGTGGAGTGGGTGGGGTCAGTGCAGGACACGCCCACTGGGTGGGGTTGGGTGGGTGTGGTCACTGTGGGACACGCCCACTGGGTGGGTGTGGTCACTACAGGACACGCCCCCTGGGTGGGGTGGGTGTGGTCACTGTGGGATACGCCCCCTGGGTGGGGTGGGTGTGGTCACTGTGGGACACGCCCACTGGGTGGGCGTGGTCACTGCAGGACACACCCATTGGGTGGGGTGGGTGTGGTCAGCAGAGGACACACCCTCTGATGGGATGGGTGGGGTCAGGAAAGGACACGCCCACTGGGTGGGTGTGGCCACCAAAGGACACGCCCACAGGGAGTCGGTGGCTCCGCCTCCTGGGTGGTGTGGGCGTGGCCAGTTCAGGACACGCCCCCTTGGGTCCCTGTGGCTCTGCCCCCCTGGGAAAAATTTGGGGTGGGGTCACCTCAGGGTCATGGGGTGGGGGATCGGGACTTTGGGGTCACCCTGGGGTCACGGGGGTCACAGGGGCTGGGGTCACCCCGAGGTCACTGTGGGGTCACGGAGGGGTCATGGGCGGTCACCCCGAGGTCACAGTGGGGTCATAGGGGCTGGGGTCACCCAGAGGTCAGTGAGGGGTCACGGAGGGGTCATGGGGGTCACCCCGGGGTCATTGTTGGGTCACGGAGGGGTCATGGCAGGGTCACAGGGGCTGGGGTCACCCTGAGATCACTGCGGGGTCACGGAAGTTTCACGGGGGTCACAGGGGGCGGGGCTGTGGGCGTGGCCTGACTCCGGCCCCGCCCCCAGGGAACCTGTGGCCACGCCCCCCGGAGGCGGGGCCGGGGGCGGGGCCTGAGGAGGGCGGGGCCGGCGCCTCCTTCGGGGCCCTGCTGGGGCTGAGCCTCCCCTCGGCCACGGGTGAGACCCCGGAATGGGGAGGGGACCCCGGAATGGGGAGGGGACCCCGGAATTGGGGAGGGGACCCCGGAATGGGGAGGGGACCCCGGAATGGGGAGGGGACCCCGAAACTGGGGATGGGGACCCCGGAATGGGGAGGGGACCCTGGAATTTGGGATGGGGACCCCGAAATTTGGGGCGGGGAGACCGTGAAATTTGGGGAGGGGGGGACCCCAAAATGGGGATGGGGGTGATCCCAAAATTTGGGGAGGGGGGGGACCCTGAAATGGAGTGGGGGACCCCGAAATTTGGGGTGGGGGTGATCCCAAAATTTGGGGAGTGGGGGACCCTGAAATGGAGTGGGGGACCCCGAAATTTGGGGTGGGGGAACACGAAATTGGGGAGAGGACCCCGAAATTGGGGAGGGGGACCCCGAAATTGGGGAGGGGACTCCGAAATTTGGGATGGGGACCCCGAAATTGGGGAGGGGACCCCGAAATTTGGGATGGGGACCCCGAAATTGGGGAGGGGAGACCCCGAAATTGGGGAGGAGACCCCGAAATTGGGGAAGGGACCCCGAAATTGGGGAGGGGACCCCGAATTGGGGAGGGGGTGCCGAAATTTGGGGTGGGGTACCCCGAAATTTGGGAGGGGACCCCGAAATGGGGAGGGGACCCTGGAATTGGGGAGGGGACCCTGAAATTGGGGAAGGGACCCCGAAATTGGGGAGGGTACCCCGAAATTGGGGACGGGATCCTGAAATTGGGGAGGGGACCCCGAAAATGGGGAGGGGACCCCGAAATGGGGGGTGGGATCCCCAAAATTGGCGGTGGGGACCTCAAAATTGGGGAGGGGATGCCGAAATTGGGGGAACCCAAATTCGGGGCGCGGGACCCCAAAGTGGGGATGGGGAACCCAAATTCGGGACAGGGATCCTGAAATGGGGATGGGGGGGACCCAAATTCGGGCTGGGGGGACTCCAAAATTGGGGTGGGGATCCCGAAATTGGGGGAACCTAAATTCGGGATGGGAACCCCAAAATTTGGAGTGGGGGGATCCCGAAGTGGAGATGGGGAACCCAAATTCAGGGTGGGGACCCCAAATTCGGGGTGGGGACCCCGAAATGGGGAAGGGGACCCAAATTTGGGGTGGGGGAGACCTCAAAATTGGGGAGAGGGTGGCCCCAAAATTGGAGGACCCCAAAATGGGGTGGGGGATTTTGGGGTTCAGGATGATTTTGGGGTGCCCTCAGGGGTTTTTTGGGGTTCAGGATGATTTTGGGGTGCCCCAGGGGTGCTCCCAGGGGTTTTTTGGGGTTCAGGATGATTTTGAGGTGCCCCCAGGAGGTTTTTGGGGTTCAGGATGATTTTGGGGTGCCCCCAGGAGTTTTTTGGGGTTCAGGATGATTTTGGGGTGCCCCAGGGGGGTTTTGGGGTTCAGGATGATTTGGAGGTGTCTCCCAGGGGTTTTTGGGGTTCAGGATGATTTTGGGGTGTCCCAGGGTTGCTCCCAGGGGTTTTTTGGGGTTCAGGATGATTTTGGGGCGCCCCAGGGGTGCTCTGGGGGTGCAGCCGCTGCGCCGAGCTCGGGGACGTCGCTCGCTCGGTCCCGGCCGGGAGCCTCGGGGCCGCCACGGCCACGGCCCTGGGCTGTATCCACCCCAAAATCCGGGGGACCCCAAAATCCGGGGGGGTCCCAAAACCGCAGGGGGAGACAGAAATGTGGGGGAGAACCAGAAATTTGGGGGTCACCACGGCCCTGGGCTGTATCCCACCCCAAATCTTGGGGGGACCCCAAAATGTTGGGGAACCCCAAAATGTTGGGGAGACCCCAAAATCTCCATGGGGAGCCCAAAATCTGGGAGGATTTTGGGGGATTTTGGGGTGCTGGGTGGGATTTTGGGGGGATTTTGGGGAGATTTTGAGGGGATTTGGAGGATTTTGGGGTGCTGGGTGGGATTTTGGGGGATTATATAGAATTTTGGGGGGTTTTATGGGACTTCGGGGATTTTGGGGTGCTGGGTGGGATTTTTGGGGGGGAATTTTGAGGGATTTTGGGGGATATTGGGGTGCTGGGTGGATTTTGGGGGAATTTGGGGGAGATTTTGGGGAAATTTTGGGGTGTTGGGTGGGATTTTGGGGGATTTTGTAAAACTTTTGGGAGGAATTTCGTGGGGATTTTGTAGAATTTTTGGGGGGAATTTTGTGGGAATTTTGTAGAATTTTTGTGGGAATTTTGTAGAATTTTTGGGGGGAATTTTGGGGGGATTTTGTAGAATATTGGTGGGAATTTTGTAGAATTTTTGGGGGGAATTTGGGGGGATTTGGGGAATTTTTGGGGCTTTCCTTGACGGCCAGACCTGAGCGCGGTGCTGCTGCTGGGGGCCGGCGTGGAGGGGCAGCTGCTGCGGGACAAGTGAGTGTCACCAATGTCACCTGGGGTGCCACCCGTGTCACCCGTGCCACCCATGTCACCAGGGGTGTCACCAATGTCACCAGGGGAGTCCCTGATGGCACCAGGGAGGGTCCCCGTGTTGTCCCCGCAGGTTCGGCGCCGCCCTGGGCGGGGTCCCGGTGCTGTCCCCGTGTCCCAGGCGGTGTCCCCATGTCCCGGGCAGTGTCCCGGGTGGTGTCCCCATGTCCCGGGTGGTGTCCCCATGTCCCGGGCGGTGTCCCCGTGTCCCGGGCGGTGTCCCCACTCTGTCCCCATGTCCCCACTCTGTCCCCACGCTGTCCCCGCTGTCCCCGCAGGTTCGGCGCCGCCCTGGGCGGTGTCCCGGTGCTGTCCCCATGTCCCGGGCGCTGTCCCCACGCTGTCCCCGTGTCCCGGGCGCTGTCCCCACGCTGTCCCCGCTGTCCCCGCAGGTTCGGCGCCGCCCTGGGCGGGGTGCCGGTGCTGGCCGCCGCCGCCTGGCCGGGGCCGTGGCTGCCGCTGCTGGGCGCGGCGCTGTCGGCGGCGGGCGCGGGGCTCCAGGCGCTGCTGGGCGGGGCGCGCCTGCTGCGCGCGCTGGCGCGGGGCCGCGCGCTGCCGCTGCCGCGCGTGAGTGGCACCCAATGGCACCCAACGGCACCCAATGGCACCCAATGGCACCCGTGTCCACGTGTCCACAGTGTCCCCAGTGTCCCCTCACTGCCCCCAATGGCCCCAAATGTCACCGAATGTCCCCGAATGTCACCTGTGTCCACAATGTCCTCAATGTTCCAATTGTCCCCATGTTTGCAATGGCCCCAAATGGCCCCAAATGGCCCCAAATGGCACCTGTGTCCCCAATGTCCCCAAATGACCCCAAATGTCACCGAATGTCACCTGTGTCCCCAATGTCCCCACATGTCCCCATGTTTGCAATGGCCCGAAATGGCCCCAAATGGCCCCAAATGGCACCTGTGTCCCCAATGTCCCCATTGTCCCCAATGTCCCCAGTGTTCCCAAATGTCCCCAGTGTCCCCAAGGGTGTCCCCAAGGGTGTCCCCAATGTCCCTGAATGTCACCGGTGTGCCCAATGTCCCCATTGTCCCCAGTGTCCCTTCAAAGGCCCCAATGTCCCCAAAGTCCCCAATGTCCCCAAATGTCCCCAGTGCTCCCAAATGTCACCAAATGTCCCCAATGTCCCCAGTGTCCCCTCAATGGCCCCAATGGCCCCAAATGTCACCTGTGTCCCAAATGTCCCAAAATGTCCCAATTGTCCCCATGTTTGCAATGGCCCCAAATGGCCCCAAATGGCCCCAAATGCCACCTGTGTCCCAAATGTCACCGAATGTCCCCGAATGTCACCTGTGTCCACAATGTCCTCAATGTCCCAATTGTCCCCATGTTTGCAATGGCCCCAAATGGCCCCAAATGGCCCCAAATGGCACCTGTGTCCCCAATGTCCCCAAATGACCCCAAATGTCACCGAATGTCACCTGTGTCCCCAATGTCCCAAAATGTCCCAATTGTCCCCATGTTTGCAATGGCCCCAAATGGCCCCAAATGGCCCCAAATGGCACCTGTGTCCCCAATGTCCCCAAATGACCCCAAATATCACCGAATGTCACCTGTGTCCCCAATGTCCCAAAATGTCCCAATTGTCCCCATGTTTGCAATGGCCCCAAATGGCCCCAAATGGCACCTGTGTCCCCAATGTCCCCATTGTCCCCAATGTCCCCAGTGTTCCCAAATGTCCCCAGTGTCCCCAAGGGTGTCCCCAAGGGTGTCCCCAATGTCCCTGAATGTCACCGGTGTGCCCAATGTCCCCATTGTCCCCAGTGTCCCTTCAAAGGCCCCAATGTCCCCAAAGTCCCCAATGTCCCCAAATGTCCCCAGTGCTCCCAAATGTCACCAAATGTCCCCAATGTCCCCAGTGTCCCCTCAATGGCCCCAATGGCCCCAAATGTCACCGAATGTCCCCGAATGTCACCTGTGTCCCAAATGTCCCAAAATGTCCCAATTGTCCCCATGTTTGCAATGGCCCCAAATGGCCCCAAATGGCCCCAAATGCCACCTGTGTCCCAAATGTCACCGAATGTCCCCGAATGTCACCTGTGTCCACAATGTCCTCAATATCCCAATTGTCCCCATGTTTGCAATGGCCCCAAATGGCCCCAAATGGCCCCAAATGGCACCTCTGTCCCCAATGTCCTCATTGTCCCCAATGTCCCCAGTGTCCCCAAATGTCCCCAGTGTCCCCAAGGGTGTCCCCAAGGGTGTCCCCAATGTCCCCGAATGTCACTGAATGTCACCGGTGTCCCCAATGTCCCCAATGTCCCCAGTGTCCCCTCACTGCCCCCAATGTCCCCAGTGTCCCTTCAATGGCCCCAATGTCTCCAAAGTCCCCAATGTCCCCAAATGTCACCGAATGTCAACAAATGTCACCTGTGTCCCCGAATGTCACCTGTGTCCACAATGTCCCCATGTCCCCAATGTCCCCATGTCC
The DNA here is from genome assembly GCF_046129695.1 of Lonchura striata. NCBI lineage: Eukaryota > Metazoa > Chordata > Aves > Passeriformes > Estrildidae > Lonchura > Lonchura striata. Next base: position 1,671,698 of record NC_134638.1, on the reverse strand, counting down.
TCCCAATGTCCCCAATGCCCCCAATCCCCAAATGACCCCAATGTCCCCAATGTCCCCAGTGTCCCCTCACTGTCCCCAATGTCCCCAATGCCCCAAATGTCCCCAATATCCCCAATGTCCCCAGTGTCCCCACGTCCCCTCACTGTCCCCCATGTCCCCTCACTGTCCCCATGTCCCCTCACTGTCCCCATGTCCCCTCACTGTCCCCATGTCCCCTCAGGCGCTGTCCCGGGGCCGGCTGTGGCCGCTGGTGGCCACGGTGGCGACGGCGGCTCTGGGGGTGCTGCTGGGCTCGCTGGACCTGCTGGCCCCGGTGCTGTCCGTGTGCGTGTCCCCTCCCGTGTCCCCCGTCCCCTCCCGTGACGTCACGGTGACGTCACGGTGACGTCGCGGTGACGTCGCGGTGACGTCACGCCCGCAGGATGTGCCTGACCTCGTACCTGGGGCTGAACCTGGCGTGCGCCCTGCAGGGGCTGCTGCCCACGCCCGGCTGGAGCCCGCGCTGCCCGCTGTACCACTGGTCAGTGAGTGACCCCTGGTGACCCCAGAGTGACCCTGAGTGACCCCGAGTGACCCCACTGACCCCGTGTCCCCTGAGTGTCCCCGTGTCCCTGTCCCTGTGTCATTGCCCCAGCCCACGCCCGGCTGGAGCCCGCGCTGCCACTGGTCAGTGAGTGACCCCGAGTGACCCCAGAGTGACCAATGAGTGACCCCAGGGTGACCCCTGAGTGACCCCCAAGTGTCCCTGAGTGACCCCAGAGTGACCCTGAGTGACCCCTGAGCGACCCCGAGTGACCCCGAGTGACCCCTGAGTGACCCCGAGTGACCCTGAGTGACCCTGAGTGACCAACGAGTGACCCCGAGTGACCCCTGAGTGACCAACGAGTGACCCCCAAGTGTCCTTGAGTGACCCCAGAGTGACCCCCAAGTGTCCCTGAGTGACCCCAGAGTGACCCTGAGTGACCCTGAGTGACCCTGAGTGTCCCTGTCCCCATGTCCCTGTCCCTGTCCCCATGTCCCCGTGTCCCCAGGTCGGTGTCCCTGTCCCTGTCACTGTCCCCATGTCCCCATGTCCCTGTCCCCATGTCCCTGTCCCCATGTCCCTGTCCCTGTCCCTGTCCCCATGTCCCCATGTCCCTGTCCCTGTCCCTGTCACTGTCCCCATGTCCCCATGTCCCTGTCCCTGTCCCTGTCACTGTCCCCATGTCCCCATGTCCCTGGCGGTGTCCCCATGTCCCTGTCACTGTCCCCATGTCCCCATGTCCCCAGGTCGGTGTCCCTGGCCGGTGCCATCCTCTGCCTGTCCCTCATGTTGGTCACCTGCTGGCCCTGTGCCCTGCTGGCCCTGGGCATCGGCGCCACCGCCTACAAATACCTGGAGTTCCGCAGGTGAGGGGGACACACCTGGGGACAGCTGGGGACAGCTGGGGACACACCTGGGGACACCTGGGGACAGCTGGGGACACCTGGGGACACCTGGGGACAGCTGGGGACACCTGGGGACAGCTGGGGACAGCTGGGGACACACCTGGGGACACCTGGGGACAGCTGGGGACAGCTGGGGACACACCTAGGGACACCTGGGGACACACCTGGGGACACCTGGGGACACCTGGGGACACCTGGGGACAGCTGGGGACACCTGGGGACACCTGAGGACACCTGGGGACACACCTGGGGGGGGCAGGGACACACCTGGGGACACCTGGGGACAGCTGGGGACAGCTGGGGACACCTGAGGACAGCTGGGGACAGCTGGGGACACACCTGGGGACACCTGGGGACACACCTGGGGGGGGCAGGGACACACCTGGGGACACCTGGGACACTTGGGGACACTTGGGGACACCGGGGGTCCCCTCCCTGAGCCCCGCCCCTCCCCCGCAGCGCTCAGAGCGAGTGGGGGGAGGGGCTCCGGGGCCTCTCCCTCAGCGCCGCCCGCCTGGCGCTGCTGCGGCTGGAGGATGGACGGCCCCCGCCCCCCAGCCTGCGGTGAGAGCCCCAAAATCACCCCAAAATCACCACAAAATCACCACAAAATCACCACAAAATATCCCAAAATCACCCCAAAATCCCCCACCCCCCAGCCTGCGGTGAGAGCTCAAATCACCCCAAAATCACCTCAAAATCCCCCAAAATCCGCCAAAATCCCCCGACCCCAGCCTGTGGTGAGAGCCCCAAAATCACCCCAAAATCACCACAAAATCACCCCAAAATACCCCCAAAATCACCCCAAAATCACCCCCAAATCCCCCAAAATCCCCCGCCCCCCAGCCTGCAGTGAGAGCCCCAAATCAACCCAAAATCACCCCAAAATCACCCCAAAAAATCCCCAAAAATCCCCCCAAAAATCCCCCACCCCCAGCCTGCGCTGAGAGCCCCAAAAATCACCCCAAAAGCACCCCAAAAATCACCCCAAAATCACCCCAAAATCACCACAAAATATCCCAAAATCACCCCAAAATCCCCCACCCCCCAGCCTGCGGTGAGAGCCCCAAATTACCCCAAAATCACCCCAAAATCACCCAAAAAATACCCCCAAAATCATCCCAAAATCACCCCCAAATACCCCCAAAATCCACCGCCCCCCAGCCTGCAGTGAGAGCCCCAAGAATCACCCCAAAATCACCACAAAATCACCCCCAAATCCCCCGCCCCCCAGCCTGCGGTGAGATCCCCAAATCACCCCAAAATCACCCCAAAAATCACCCCAAAATCCGCCAAAATCCGCCAGCCTCAGGTGAGTCCCCCCCATTTCCCCCCCCGTCCCCATGCCCCCTGACCCCTCTGTGACCCCCCATGACCCTGTGACCCCCGGTGACCCTGTGACCCCCCCATGACCCTGTGACCCCTGTATGACCCCATGACCCCCCGTGACCCCGTGACCCCCCGGTGACCCCGTCTCCCTCTCCCCTCAGGCCGCAGCTGTTGGTGCTGTCCAAGCCCAGTGACCCTCCCATGACCCCCCCATGTCCCCATGTCCCTGTGACCTCATGTCCCCATGTCCCCATGACCCCTGTATGACCCCGTGACCCCCCGGTGACCCCGTGACCCCCCGGTGACCCCGTCTCCCTCTCCCCCCCCCCAGGCCACAGCTGTTGGTGCTGTCCAAGCCCGGTGACCCCACCATGTCCCCATGTCCCTGTGACCCCCCATGTCCCCGTGACCCCTGTATGACCCCGTGACCCCCCGGTGACCCCGTGACCCCCCGATGACCCCGTCTCCCTCCCCCTCAGGCCGCAGCTGTTGGTGCTGTCCAAGCCCAGTGACCCCCCCATGACCCCCCCATGTCCCCCCCATGTCCCCATGTCCCCGTGACCCCCCGGTGACCCCGTGACCCCCCGGTGACCCCGGCTCCCTATCCCCCCCCCCCCCAGGCCGCAGCTGTTGGTGCTGTCCAAGCCCAGGGACCCCCCCCATGTCCCCATGACCCCTGTATGACCCCATGACCCCTGTATGACCCTGTGACCCCCTGGTGACCCTGTGACCCCTGTATGACCCCATGACCCCCCGTGACCCCGTGACCCCCCGGTGACCCCGTCTCCCTCTCCCCCCCAGGCCGCAGCTGTTGGTGCTGTCCAAGCCCTGTGACCCCCCCATGACCCCCCCATGTCCCCATGTCCCCATGTCCCCATGACCCCTCAGTGACCCCGTGACCCCCCGGTGACCCCGTCTCTCCCCCCCCCAGGCCGCAGCTGTTGGTGCTGTCCAAGCCGGGGGACGCGGCCGGGCCCCCCCCGCGGGCCGAGCTGGTGGCGCTGGCGGCGCAGCTGCAGGCGGGGGGGCGGGGCCTGACCGTGCTGGGGGCGTGGCTGGGCGGGGCCCTGCCCCAGGACCTGCCCCGGGCCCGCCGCGCCGAAAAGGTCCGGGGTCACCGGGGGGTCACCGGGGGTCACGGGGGTCAGGGGTCATCGGGGGTCACCGGGGGTCACGGGGGGTCATGGGTCATGGGGGTCACGGGGGGTCATGGGGGGTCATTGGGGTCATGGGGGAGGTCATGGTGGTGTCATGGCGGGGTCACGGGGAGGTCATCGAGGGTTATTGGGGTGGGGGCTGGCCTGGGATGGTGGCCCTGTCCACATGTCACTGTCCCCATGTCCCCGTGTCCCTGTTGTTCCCCCCAGGCCCTGCGGGGGGCGCTGTTCCCATGTCAGTGTGTCACTGTCACTGTCACTGTCCCCGTGTCACTGTCCCTGTGTCGCTGTCCCCGTGTCACTCCCGTTGTCATTCCCCCCAGGCCCTGCGGGGGGCACTGTCCCTGTGTCACTGTCACTGTCCCTGTGTCACTGTCCCTGTGTCACTGTCACTGTCACTGTCCCTGTGTCACTGTCCCCGTGTCACTGTCGCTGTCCCCGTGTCACTGTCACCGTGTCACTGTCACTGTCACTGTCCCCGTGTCACTGTTCCCATGTCACTGTCACGGTCACTGTCCCCGTGTCACTGTCACTGTGTCACTGTCACTGTCACTGTCCCCGTGTCACTGTCCCTGTGTCACTGTCACTGTCACTGTCCCTGTGTCACTGTCCCCGTGTCACTGTCACTGTCCCCGTGTCACTGTCCCTGTGTCGCTGTCCCCGTGTCACTCCCGTTGTCATTCCCCCCAGGCCCTGCGGGGGGCACTGTCCCTGTGTCACTGTCACTGTCCCTGTGTCACTGTCCCTGTGTCACTGTCACTGTCACTGTCCCTGTGTCACTGTCCCCGTGTCACTGTCGCTGTCCCCGTGTCACTGTCACCGTGTCACTGTCACTGTCACTGTCCCCGTGTCACTGTTCCCATGTCACTGTCACGGTCACTGTCCCCATGTCACTGTCACCGTGTCACTGTCACTGTCACTGTCCCCGTGTCACTGTCCCCGTGTCACTGTCACTGTCACTGTCCCCGTGTCACTGTCCCCGTGTCACTCCCGTTGTCATTCCCCCCAGGCCCTGCGGGGGGCGCTCTCCCGCGCCGGCGCGCGCGGCTTCGTGCAGGTGCTGGTGACGTCAGAGCGGGGGGCGGGGCTGGCGGCGCTCGTGCAGGGGGCGGGGCTGGGCGCGCTCCGCCCCAACGCCGTCCTGCTGGGCTGGCCCCGCCAATGGCGGCGGCGGGCGGACCCCGGCGAGACAGCGCGGGAGTTCGTGGGTACGGGACAACGGGGACATCGGGGACAGTGGGGACAGTGGGGACATCGGGGACGTTGGGGTCAATGGGGACAACGGGGTCATTTGGGTCATTGGGGACATTGGGGACAATGGGGACATCGGGGACAGTGGGGACATTGGGGACAATGGGGACATTGGGGACTTCGGGGACATCGGGGACAGTGGGGACATCGGGGATATTGGGGTCAATGGGGACATCGGGGACGTTGGGGACAATGGGGACATCGGGGACATTGGGAACATTGGGAACATTGGGGGCAATGGGGACATTGGGGGGATTGGGGACGTTGGGGACAATGGGGATGTTGGGGACAATGGGGACATTGGGGACGTTGGGGACAGTGGGGACGTTGGGGACAATGAGGACACTGGGAGCATTAGAGACATTGGGAACATTTGGGGACATTGCGGGCCTTGGGGACTTCAGGGCCATTGGGGGATTGGGGACATTGGGGATGTTGGGGACATTTGGGACAGCGGGGACACTCAGGGGACATTGGGGACACAGGTGCCATTGGGGACATTGTGGTGTCCCTCTGTCCCTGTTCCTCTGTCCCTGTCCCTCTGTCCCTCTGTCCCTGTCCCTCTGTCCCTGTCCCCTCTGTCCCCCTGTCCCTGTCCCCCTGTCCCTGTCCCTCTGTCCCTGTCCCCGTGTCCCCCTGTCCCTGTCCCCCTGTCCCTGTCTCCTCTGTCCCCCTGTCCCTCTGTCTCTCTGTCCCTCTGTCCCTGTGTCCCTCTGTCTCTCTGTCCCTGTCCCTGTCTCCTCTGTCCCCCTGTCCCCCTGTCCCTCTGTCCCTCTCCCCCTGTCCCTCTGTCCCTCTGTCCCTGTCCCCCTGTCCCTGTCCCTCTGTCCCTGTCCCCCTATCCCCCTGTCCCTGTCTCCTCTGTCCCTCTGTCCCTGTCCCTCTGTCCCTGTCCCTCTGTCCCTGTCCCTCTGTCCCTCTGTCCCCAGAGCTGCTGCGGGCCGCGGGCTCGGCGGGCCGGGCTCTGCTGGTGTCCAAGGGCGGGGCGGTGCCGGGGCTGTCCCCGGGGGTTGTCCCGGGGGTTGTCCCGGGGCTGTCCCCACCGGGGGTGGCCCCGCCCGGGGCGGCCCCGGGGGCCTCCCTGGATGTCTGGTGGGTGGTCGGCACCGGGCGCCTCCTGACGCTGCTGCCGCTGCTGCTGCGCCAGCACCCGGTACGGGGAAAGGGGCGGGGCCTGGGGAAGGGGCGGGGCTTTGGGAAAGGGGCGGGGCTTGATGGGAAATGGGTGGAGCTTGATGGGGAAATGGGCGGGGCCTGGAGAAATGGGCGGGGCCTGGGGAAATGGGCGGGGCTTGGTGGGGAAATGGGCGGGGTCTGGGGAAAGGGGCGGGGCTTGGGGGGAAATGGGCGGGGCTTGGTGGGGAAATGGGCGGGGCCTGGGGAAAGGGGTGGGGCTTGATGGGGAAATTGGCGGGACTTGGTGAAAGGGGCGGGGCTTGAAGGGGAAACAGGCGGGGCTCGGGAAAAAGGGCGTGGTTTGGGAAGGGGTGGTGCTTGAGGAAAGGAGCAGGGCTTGGAGAAAGGGGCGGGACTTCAAGAAATGAGGCGGGGCTTGATGGGGAAATGGGCGGGGCCTGGGGAAAGGGGCGGGGCTTGATGGGGAAATGGGCGGGGCTTGGGATGGGGCGGGGCTTAAGGAAAGGGGCGGGGCTGCAAGAAATGGGGCGGGGCTTGATGGGGAAATGGGCGGGGCTAAAAGAAATGGGGCGGGGCTTGTGGAAAGGGGCGTGGCTTGGGGAAAGGGGCGGGGCTGCAAGAAATGGGGCGGGGCTTGATGGGGAAATGGGCGGGGCTTGGGATAGGGGCGGGGCTTGAGGAAAGGGGCGGGAGTGCAAGAAATGGGGCGGAGCTTGAGGAAAGGGGCGGGGCTTGGAGCAAAGGGACAGGGCTTGAGGTAGAGGGGGCGGGGCTTGAGAGATACGGGGAGGGGCTTCGAGAAAGGGGCGGGGCTGCAAGAAATGGGGCGGGGCTGCAAGAAATGGGGCTGGGCTCGGGGAAAAGGACAGGGCATGAGGGAAAGGGGCGGGGCTTGAGGGAAAAGGGGCGGGGTTTGATGGAAATGGGGCGGGGCTTCGGGAAATGGCAGGACTTGAGGGGAAAAGGGCGGGGCTTGAGGGAAATTGGGAGGGGCTGAAAGAAATGGGGCGGGGCTTGAAGAAAAATGAGCGGGGCGTCAGGAAATGGGGCGGGGCTTGAGGGGAATGGGGCGGGGATTGAGTGGAAATGGGCGGGGCTTGAGGAAAAATGGGCGGGGTTGCAAGAAATGGGGCGGGGCTTGAGGGGAAAGGGGCGGGGCTTGAGGAAAAATGGGCGTGGTTGCAAGAAATGGGGCGGGGTCTGAGGGAAATGAGGCGGGGCTTGAGGGAAAAGGGGCGGGGCCTGTGGGAAATGGGGCGGGGCATCGGGAACGGGGCGGGGCCTCTGGAAATGGGCAATTTTGGGGGGATTTTTTTGGTGAATTTTGGGGTGAATTTTGGGGTGAATTTCGGTGATTTTGGTGTCTCCCCGGTTCGTGGCCAGGCCTGGCGCGGGTGCCCGCTGCGCCTGTTCCTGGGGGATTTTTGGGGTGAATTTGGGGTGAAATTTGGGGTGAATTTTGGGGTGAATTTCGGTGATTTTGGGTCTCCCCGGCGCGTGGCCAGGCCTGGCGCGGGTGCCCGCTGCGCCTGTTCACGGTGGCGCTGCTGGAGGACAACAGCGAGCGGCTGCGGCGCCTGCTGGAGGCGCTGGCGCGGCGCCGGGCGCTGCCCGCCCAGGTGCACGTGGTGGAGCTGGTGAGTGGCACAGCTGGGGCGCCAAAAACACAGCTGGGCACAGCTGGGCACAGCTGGGATACCCAAAAACACAGCTGGGCACAGCTGGAGTGCCAAAAAACACAACTGGGCACAGCTGGGCACAGCTGGGATACCCAAAAACACAACTGGGCACAGCTGGGCACAGCTGGAGCACCAAAACCACAGCTGGGCACAGCTGGAGTGCCAAAAACACAACTGGGCACAGCTGGAGTGCCAAAAAACACAGCTGGGCACAGCTGGGATACCCAAAAACACAACTGGGCACAGCTGGAGTGCCAAAAACACAGCTGGGCACAGCTGGGATACCCAAAAACACAGCTGGGCACAGCTGGGCACAGCTGGGATACCCAAAACCACAGCTGGGCCCAGCTGGAGTGCCAAAAAACACAGCTGGGCACAGCTGGAGTGCCAAAAACACAGCTGGGCACAGCTGGGCACAGCTGGGATACCCAAAAACACAGCTGGGCACAGCTGGAGTGCCAAAAACACAACTGGGCACAGCTGGAGTGCCAAAAAACACAGCTGGGCACAGCTTGGATACCCAAAATCACAGCTGGGCACAGCTGGAGTGCCAAAAACACAACTGGGCACAGCTGGAGTGCCAAAAAACACAACTGGGCACAGCTGGGATACCCAAAAACACAACTGGGCACAGCTGGAGTGCCAAAAAACACAGCTGGGCACAGCTGGGCACAGCTGGGATACCCAAAATCACAGCTGGGCACAGCTGGAGTGCCAAAAACACAGCTGGGCACAGCTGGGCACAGCTGGGATACCCAAAAACACAACTGGGCACAGCTGGGCACAGCTGGAGCACCAAAACCACAGCTGGGCACAGCTGGAGTGCCAAAAACACAGCTGGGCACACCCGGGTGGGCGTGCACTGGTCCATACTGGTCTGTACTGGTTTATACTGGTACGTACTGGTCCGTACTGGTTTACACCGGTCTGTACTGGTTTACACCGGTCCATACTGGTTTATACTGGTCCGTACTGGTCTGTATTGGTCTGTACTGGTCCGTACTGGTTTACACTGGTTTACACTGGTCCGTACTGGTCTGTACTGGTTTACACCGGTCTGTACTGGTTTACACTGGTCTGTACTGGTCCATACTGGTTTATACTGGTCTGTACTGGTCCATACTGGTTTACACTGGTCCGTACTGGTCTGTACTGGTCCATACTGGTTTACACTGGTCCGTACTGGTCTGTACTGGTCCATACTGGTTTACACTGGTTTGTACTGGTCCGTACTGGTCTGTACTGGTTTACACCGGTCCGTACTGGTTTACACTGGTCCGTACTGGTCTGTACTGGTCCATACTGGTTTACACTGGTCGGTACCGGTCCGTACTGGCTTACACTGGTTTGTACTGGTCCGTACTGGTCTGTACCGGTCCGTACTGGCTTACACTGGTTTGTACTGGTCCGTACTGGTCTGTACCGGTCCGTACTGGCTTACACTGGTTTGCACTGGTCCGTACTGGTCTGTACCGGTCCGTACTGGTTTACACTGGTCTGTACCGGTCCGTACTGGTTTACACTGGTCTGTACCGGTCCGTACTGGCTTACACTGGTTTGTACTGGTGCGGCAGCACGACTCGGCGGTCTCTGAGTACACGTACGAGCGGACGCTGATGATGGAGCAGCGCTCGCAGATGCTGCGGCAGCTGCGCCGCGCCCAGGTGACGTCATCGCCCCCCGTGATGTCATAGCCCCTGTGACGTCATCGTCCCGCCCTGTGACATCATCGCCCCTTCCTGTGACGTCTTCAACCCGCCCCGTGACATCATCAACCCTGTGACATCATCGCCCCTCCCTGTGATATCATCAACCCTCCCCGTGATGTCACCACCCCAAGTGACATCATCAACCTCCCTGTGATGTCATGAACCCCATGTGACGTCATTGCCCCATTCATCAATCCTCCCTGTGATGTCATCACCCTCCCTGTGACGTCATTGCCCCATGTGACATCATCACCCCTGTGACGTCTTCATCCCCTCCCTATGACATCATCACCCCTCCAGTGACATCATCACCACCCCTGTGACATCATAGTCCCCATGACGTCATCAACATCCTTGTAACATCATCAACTTCCTCGTGACGTCATCACCCCTCTCCATGATGTCATCCCAACCCTTGTGACATCACCACACGCCTGTGACATCATCACCCCGTGACGTCACGGCCCCTTCCCGTGACGTAATCCCAACCCCTGTGACGTCATCACCCGAGGAGGCGGAGCCGCCCCGTGACGTCACTTCCCCTCCCCGATGACGTCACAGGGAGGCCCCGCCCCCTCGCAGCCGCCCAGCGCCGAGGAGGAGGAGGGGGGGGGAGGGGAGCCCCGGCGGGGGCCCAGCCCGTGAGTGCAACTGGTTTATACTGGGGGGGACTGGGAGGGAACTGGGAGGGAACTGGGAGGGACTGGGAGGGACTGGGACAAACTGGGAGGGACTGGGAGGGACTGGGGGGGACTGGGAGGGAACTGGGAGGAACTGGGAGGGACTGGGAGGGAACTGGGAATGGATTGGGGGGAACTGGGAGGGACTGGAAGGGAACTGGGAGGGAACTGGTTTATACTGGGAGGGAACTGGGAGGGAACTGGGGGGGACTGGGAGGGAACTGGGAGGGAACTGGTTTATACTGGGAGGGACTGGGGGGGACTGGGGGGACTGGGAGGGACTGGGACAAACTGGGAGGGACTGGGAGGGAACTGGGAGGGAACTGGGGGGGAACTGGTTTATACTGGGAGGGACTGGGAGGCTGAAAGGGGACAGTGGTGGTTACTGGTCTATACTGGTTTATACTGGTTTATACTGGTATATAAGAATCCATACTGGTTTATACTGGCCTATACTGGTTTATACTGGTATCTATCAGTCTATACTGGCCCATACTGGTTTTTACTGGTTTCAGCGGCAACCTGCGGCACATGCACGCGGCCGAGCGCCTCAATGCCGCCATCTTGGCGCTTGGGGGGGGCTGGTCCGTACTGGTTTATAATGGTTCATACTGGTTTATACTGGTCTATACTGGTCTATACTGGTTTATACTGGTTCATACTGATTTATATCAGTCTATACTGGTATATACTGGTTTATACTGGTCTATACTGGTCTATACTGGTTTATACTGGTTCATACTGGTTCATACTGGTCCATACTGGTTTATACTGGTTCATACTGGTTTATACTGGTCTATACTGGTTTATACTGGTTCATACTGATTTATATCAGTCTATACTGGTATATACTGGTCTATACTGGTCTATACTGGTTCATACTGGTCTATACTGGTCTATACTGGTTTATACTGATTTATATCAGTCTATACTGGTTTATACTGGTCTATACTGGTCTATACTGGTTTATACTGGTTCATACTGATTTATATCGGTCTATACTGGTCTATACTGGTCTATACTGGTTCATACTGATTTATATCGGTCTATACTGGTCTATACTGGTCTATACTGGTTCATACTGGTCTATACTGGTTTATAATGGTTCATACTGATTTATATCGGTCTGTACTAGTATATACTGGTCTATATCAGTCTGTACTGGTTTGTACTGGTTTGTACTGGTCCATACTGGTCTATACTGGTTCATACTGGTCTATACTGGTCTATACTGGTTCATACTGGTCTATACTGGTTCATACTGGTCTATACTGGTTTATACTGGTTCATACTGATTTATATCAGTCTATACTGGTATACACTGGTCTATATCAGTCTGTACTGGTTTGTACTGGTTTGTACTGGTCCATACTGGTCTGTACTGGTTTTCCAGGGCCAACGTGCGGCGCATGCACGCGGCCGAGCGCCTCAACGCCGCCATCTTGGCGCGCTCGGGGGGGCGGGGCTGGTGCTGCTGGACCTGCCCCCCCCACCCCCGGCCCGGCCGCGCCGGCCCATGGAGAGCTGTATCCGAAATTTGGGGTGAAAAACCGGGAATTTGGGAAAAATGGGAAAAATGGGAATGGGGAACCCGGCCCGTGGAGAGCTGTATCCGAAATTTGGGGTGAAAAACCGGGAATTTGGGAAAAACGGGAAAAATGGGAAAAATGGGAATGGGGAACCCGGCCCGTGGAGAGCTGTATCCGAAATTTGGGGTGAAAAACCGGGAATTTGGGAAAAACGGGGAAAATGGGAATGGGGAACCCGGCCCGTGGAGAGCTGTATCCGAAATTTGGGGTGAAAAACCGGGAATTTGGGAAAAACGGGAAAAATGGGAAAAAATGGGAACCCGGCCCGTGGAGAGCTGTATCCGAAATTTGGGGTGAAAAACCGGGAATTTGGGAAAAACGGGAAAAATGGGAAAAATGGGAATGGGGAACCCGGCCCGTGGAGAGCTGTATCCGAAATTTGGGGTGAAAAACCGGGAATTTGGGAAAAACGGGAAAAATGGGAAAGTTGGAAATGGGGGAAACTGGGAGGTCACTGGTGGTTACTGGGAGGCCCCTGGGGGTTACTGGTGGGTACTGGTGGTTACTGGGAGGTCACTGGTGGGTACTGGGAAGTTACTGGGAGGTCACTGGGAGGTCACTGGTGTTACTGGTGGTTACTGGGAGGGCACTGGGGGTTACTGGGACGTCACTGGTGGTCACTGGGAGGTTACTGGTCCATACTGGTGTTACTGGGAGGTTACTGGCAGGTAACTGGGAGGTCACTGGGTGTTACTGGTGGTTACTGGGAGGGCACTGGTGTTACTGGGAGGTCACTGGGAGGTCACTGGGAGGTTACTGGTCCATGCTGGTGTTCCTGGGAGGTTACTGGGAGGTTACTGGGAGGTTACTGGCAGGTAACTGGGAGGTTACTGGGAGGTCACTGGGGGTTACTGGGAGGCCCCTGGGGGTTACTGGTGGGTACTGGTGGTTACTGGGAGGGCACTGGTGGGTACTGGGAGGTCACTGGGGGTTACTGGGAGGGCACTGGTGGGTACTGGTTGTTACTGGTGTTACTGGGAAGTCCCTGGAAGGTCACTGGTTGTAACTGGTGGGTACTGGGAGGTCTCTGGGAGGTCCCTGGGGGTCACTGGTCCATACTGGTCCATACTGGTCCATACTGGTCCATACTGGTGTCACTGGTGGCCCTTGACGGCGCAGACCTGGAGTTCCTGGAGGTTCTGACCGAGGGCCTGGGGCCGGTGCTGCTGGTGAGGGACGGGGACGGCGACGGGGACCAGTATGGAACTGGGAGCACTGGGAACGGGACTGGGAGCACTGGGAACGAGACTGGGGAGCCCTGAGAGACCAGTGCTCCCAGTATGGAACTGGGAATGGAACTGGGAGCACTGGGAACGGGACTGGGAGCACTGGGAATGGGACTGGGGAGCCCTGAGAGACCAGTGCTCCCAGTATGGAACTGGGATGGTCCCAGTGCTCCCAGTATGGAACTGGGATAGGCCCAGTGCTCCCAGTATGGAACTGGGAATGGGCCCAGTGCTCCCAGTATGGAACTGGAATGGGCCCGGTGCTCCCAGTATGGAACTGGGAATGGTCCCAGTGCTCCCAGTATGGAACTGGGAATGGGCCCGGTGCTCCCAGTATGGAACTGGGAATGGGCCCGGTGCTCCCAGTATGGAACTGGGATGGTTCCCGTGCTCCCAGTATGGAACTGGGAATGGGCCCGGTGCTCCCAATATGGAACTGGGAATGGTCCCAGTGCTCCCAGTATGGCCCCAGCCCGTTCTGGTTTTTGCACTTGGATTTCAGCAAAATCCTCAATAAACGACCCAAAAATGGAATTTTTGGGAGAAAAATGAGCCGGAAGTTGCAGTTCCTGGGAAATTGGGAATTCTGTGGGGTTTTTGGGGTCCCTGAGGGGAATTTTGGGGTCCCTGAGGGGAATTTTGGGATCCATGAGGGGATTTTGGGGTCCCTGAAGGAATTTTTGGGATTTTGGGGTTCCCTGAGGGGATTTTGTGTTTCTCTGAAGGAATTTTTGGGATTTTGGGGCTCTCTGAGAGGATTTTTTGGGGTTCTCTGAGGGGATTTTGGGGATTTTCTGTTTCTCTGAACGAATTTTTGGGATTTTGGGGCTCTCTGAGGCGATTTTGGGGTTCCCTGAAGGAATTTTTGGGATTTTGGGGCTCCCTGAGAAGATTTTTTGGGGTTCTCTGAGGGGATTTTGGGTTTCCCTGAAGGAATTTTTTGGTATTTTGGGGCTCCCTGAGGGGATTTTGGGGTCTCTGGGGGAATTTTGGGGTCCCTGAGGGGATTTTGGGGTTCCCTGAAGGAACTTCTGGGATTTTTGGAGATCTCTGAGGGGATTTTGGGGTTCCTTGGAGAAATTTTTTGGGATTTTGGGGCTCTCTGAGGGGATTTTTTTTGTGTTCTCTGAGGGGATTTTGGGGTTCCTAAGTGGATTTTGGGGTCTCTGGGGGAATTTTGGAGTCCCTGAGGGGATTTTGGGGTTCCCTGGAGGAATTTTTTGGGATTTTTGGGATCTCTGAGGGGATTTTGGGGTTCCCTGAAGGAATTTTTAGGATTTTTGGGATCTCTGAGGGGATTTTGAGGTTCCCTGAAGGAATTTTTTGGGATTTTTGGGATCTCTGAGGGGATTTTGAGGTTCCCTGAAGGAATTTTTAGGATTTTTGGGATCTCTGAGTGGATTTTGAGGTTCCCTGAAGGAATTTTTAGGATTTTTGGGATCTCTGAGTGGATTTTGAGGTTCCCTGAAGGAATTTTTAGGATTTTTGGGATCTCTGAGGGGATTTTGAGGTTCCCTGTAGGAATTTTTTGGGATTTTTGGAGATCTCTGAGGGGATTTTAGGACGGGGGGCGTGGCCACCGCAGAGAGGGGGCGTGACCAACGCTGAGGAGGGGGCGTGGCCTCTTCCGCCAGAGTGCCGTGTGCACCGCGGGGGGGCGTGGTCTCTGCCGAGGGGGCGTGGCCATCCCTGAGGGGAGCGCTCCAAGATGGCGGCCGCGCTGTGGGCGGTGCTGAGGGGGCGTGGTCACTGCAGAGAAGGGGGCGTGGCCTATTGCGCCAAAGCGCAGCGTCCAATGCGGAGGGGGCGTGGCCTCCCGCGCTAAGGGGCGTGGCCTCCCGCGCTAAGGGGCGTGGCCATCCCTGAGGGGCCGCTCCAAGATGGCGGCCGCGCTCTGGGCCCTGCTCGGGGCTTTGGCCGCGCTCGGGCCGGGCCCGGCGCTGGCGGCGGCCCCGCGGCTCCCGCTGCTCGTCTGGAGCACCGAGAGGTGCGAGCGGGCCCGGGCCGGGCCCTGAGGGGGATTTGGGGGGGTTTGGGGGGGATTTTGGGGGGTTTGGGGGGATTTGGGGGGGATTTGGGGGGTTTGGGGGGGATTTTGGGGGTTTGGGGGGAATTTGGGGGGGTTCGAGGGGGATGTTGGGGGGTCTGAGGGAGATTTGGGGGGGATTTTGGGGGTTTGGGGCGGGTTGCAGGGGGTTCGAGGGGGACTTGGGGGGATTGCGGGGGGTTCGAGGGGGATGTTGGGGGGTCTGAGGGAGATTTGAGGGGGTTTGGGGGGGATTTGAGGGGGTCTGGGGGGGATTTCGGGGTGTTTGGCGGGGTCTGGGGGGGATTTTAGTGGTTTGGGGGGGATTTCGGGGGGTCTGGGGGGGATTTCGGGGGGTCTGGGGGATCTGGTGGGGATTTTGAGGGATCTGGGGAGGATTTTGGGGGTCTGAGGGAGATTTGAGGGGGTCTGAGGAGGATTTTGGGGCGTCTGGCGGCTCCGGGGGGTATTTTGGGGGCTCTGAGGGGGATTTCGGGGGGTCTGGGGGGGATTTTGGGGAGCTGAGGGGGTTTGGGGGCGCTGAGGGGTCTCACAAAAATCCCGCAGGGCAGCCTGGGGAGATTTGGGGTCTTTTATGGGGAACTTGGGCCCTTTTTGGGGGAATTTGGGGCTTTTTTGGGGGAGTTTTGAGGGGGTTTGGGGGGATGAGAGTCCTCGGGGGTGTTTGGGGGGGGTCTCAGGGGTCTTTTGGGGGGAATTTGGGGCTTTTTTGGGAGATTTGCGGGGATTTGAGGAGGTTTTGGGGGCCTATGGCTGATTTTTGGGTCCCTGTGGATAAATTTGGGTTCCCTGGCTGATTTTGGATCCGTATGGATAAATTTGGGTTCCCTGGCTGGTTTTGGGGGTCCCTGGCTGGTTTTGGGGTCCCTGTGGATAAATCTGGGTTCCCTGGCTGATTTTGGGGTCCCTGTGGATAATTTTGGGGTCCCTGTGGATAATTTTGGGGTCCCTGGCTGATTTTGGGGTCCCAGGTCGCTGTGGCCCCCCCAGCCCCTCCCCGCGGGCCGGGCGCTGTCGGAGCCGGAGCTGCAGCAGCTGCTGGAGCCGGGGCTGCGCCGGGGCCCGCGCACGGTGCTGCTCTTCCTGCAGGACCAGGTCAGCCCCAAAACCCCCGAAACAGCCCCAAAAACATCCCAAAGTAACCCTGAAATATCCACAAAAATATCCCAAAATAATCCTAAACTATCCCCAGAAATATCCCAAAATAACTCTAAAATAACCACAAAAATATCCTGAAAATATCCTGAAATGTCCCCAAAAATATCCCAAACTAACCCTAAAAATATCCATAAAAATATCCTGAAACATCTCCAAAAATATCGATAAAAATACCCTGAAATATTCCCAAAAATATCCATAAAAATATCCCCAAAAACATCCATAAAAATATCCTGAAATATCCCGAAAATATACATAAAAATATCTAGAAAGATCCCCAAAAATATACATAAAAATATTGAGAAATACCCCCAAAAATATACATAAATATCCATAAAAATACCCTGAAATATTCCTAAAAATATCCATAAAAGTATCCCCAAATATCTCAGTAAATATCCATAAAAATACCTCGAAATGACCTCAAAAATATCCATAAAAATATCACAAAATATCCCCCAAAATATCCCAAAACATCCCTAAAAATATTCTGAAATAATTTACTGGCCCCGCCCCCGAGGCTCTGGCCCCGCCCCCCGATGCTCTGGCCCCGCCCCTGAGGCTCTGGCCCCGCCCCCGAGGCTCTGGCCCCGCCCCCGAGGCTCTGGCCCCGCCCCCCGATGCTCTGGCCCCGCCCCTGAGGCTCTGGCCCCGCCCCCGAGGCTCTGGCCCCGCCCCTGATGCTCTGGCCCCGCCCCTGAGGCTCTGGCCCCGCCCCCGATGCGCTGGCCCCGCCCCCTGAGGCGCTGGCCCCGCCCCCTGAGGCTCTGGCCCCGCCCCTGATGCTCTGCCCCCGCCCCCTGAGGCTCTGGCCCCGCCCCTGAAGGCTCTGGCCCCGCCCCTGAGGCTCTGGCCCCGCCCCTGAGGCTCTGGCCCCGCCCCTGAGGCTCTTGCCCCGCCCCCGAGGCTCTGGCCCCGCCCCCGATGCGCTGGCCCCGCTCCCTGAGGCGCTGGCCCTGCCCCCTGAGGCTCTGGCCCCGCCCCCTGATGATCCGGCCCCGCCCCCTGATGCTCTGGGCCCGCCCCCTGAGGCTCTGGCCCCGCCCCCTGATGCTCTGGCCCCGCCCCCTGAGGCTCTGGCCCCGCCCCCTGAGGCTCTGGCCCCGCCCCCCGATGCTCTGGCCCCGCCCCCTGAGGCTCTGGCCCCGCCCCCGATGCTCTGGCCCCGCCCCCTGAGGCTCTGGCCCCGCCCCCTGAGGCTCTGGCCCCGCCCCCCGATGCTCTGGCCCCGCCCCCCGATGCTCTGGCCCCGCCCCCTGAGGCTCTGGCCCCGCCCCCAGCTGTCCCTGGAGGATTTCACGGCGTTCGGAGCCAGCGGAGCCGGAGGGGCCGGAGGGGCCGGAGGGGCCTTCCCCAGGCTGCAGGTGGGGGAGGGGCTGGGGAGGGGGAGGGGCCATGGGGAGGGGCCATGGGGAGGGGCGAGGGGGAGGGGCCAGAGGGAGGGTCCATGGGGGAGGGGCCATGGGGAGGGGGAGGGGCGAGAGGGAGGGGCCATGGGGAGGGGGAGGGGACATGGGAGGGGCCATGGGGAGGGGGAGGGGCCATGGGGAGGGGCCATGGGGAGGGGGAGGGGCCATGGGGAGGGGGAGGGGCGATGGGAGGGGCCATGGGGAGGGGAGGGGCCATGGGGAGGGGCGAGGGGGAGGGGCCAGAGGGAGGGGGAGGGGCGAGGGGAGGGGCCATGGGGAGGGGCCATGGGGAGGGGGAGGGGCCAGAGGGAGGGGCCATGGGGAGGGGGAGGGGCCAGAGGGAGGGGCCATGGGGAGGGGGAGAGGCAAAGGGGGAGGGGCTGGGGAAGGGGAGGGGCCATGGGGAGGGGGAGGGGCTGTGGCGAGGAGGAGAAGGGGAGGGGTCAATGCAGTGGGGGAGGGGTTAATGGGGAAGGGGAGGGGCCAATGAGGGGGAGCAATGGGGGAGGGGCTCATGGAGGGGGGAGGGGCTAATGGAGGAGGAGAAAGGGAGGGGCTGAGGGGGAGGGGTCAGTGGGGGAGGGGCCAAGGGGGAGGGGCAGTGGGGTGGGGGAGGGGAAATGGGGGAGGGGAAATGGGGGAGGGGCCATGGGGGAGGGGCCAATGGGGGAGGGGCCATGGGGAGGGGCCATGGGGGAGGGGCAGTGGGGTGGGGGAGGGGCGATGGGAGGGGCAGTGGGGGAGGGCAGAGGGGTGGGGGAGGGGCGATTGGGGTTTCCGCTTTTTTGGGGTCATTTTGGGGTTTTTTTGGGGTCATTTCAGAATTTTTGGGATTTTTCTGTTCCGGGGTTCCTTGGGGTCAGCGCTGCCCATCCCGCGGTGGGATTTGGGGTCACTTTTGGGATTTTTGGGATTTCTGTTTTCCAGGACGCCCTGGGCTCGGCGGGATCAGCGCTGCCCATCCCCCCCGGTGGGATTTGGGCTCATTTTTGGGATTTTTGGGATTTTCCTGTTCCAGGACGCCCTGGGGTCAACGGGGTCAGCACTGCCCATCCCTGTGGTGGGATTTGGGCTCATTTTTGGGATTTTTGGGACTTTCCTGTTCCAGGATGCCCTGGGGTCAGCGGGGTCAGCACTGACCGTCCCCGCGGTGGGATTTGGGCTCATTTTTGGGATTTTTGGGGTTTCTGTTTTCCAGGACGCCTGGGGTCAGCGGGGTCAGCACTGACCGTCCCCGCGGTGGGATTTGGGCTCATTTTTGGGATTTTTGGGATTTCTGTTTTTTAGGACGCCCTGGGCTCGGCGGGCTCCTCGCTGACCGTCCCCGCGGTGGGATTTGGGGTCACTTTTGGGATTTTTGGGGTTTCTGTTTTCCAGGACGCCCTGGGCTCGGCGGGCTCCTCGCTGACCGTCCCCGCGGTGGGATTTGGGCTCATTTTTGGGATTTTTGGGATTTCTGTTTTCCAGGACGCCCTGGGCTCGGCGGGCTCCTCGCTGACCGTGCCCGCGGTGGCCGGAGCGGCCGCGGCCGCGCTGCCGCTGACCCTGCAGCGCCTGCTGGCGCCCCTCCCCCCCTGCGGCTGCCCGGGGGGGCTCTGGCCGGGCTGAGGCTGAACCGGACGGAGCCGGGGGCGACAACGGGGGCGACAACGGGACTGACCACGGGAGTGACCACAGGAGTGACCACGGGAGTGACCCCCTGAGTGACCCCAGCCCAGCCTGCTGCTCGTGGGGCTGCCCCACAGACGGTGAGTGACCCCAGGGTGACCCTGAGTGACCCCTGAGTGACCCCTGAGTGACCACTGAGTGACCACTGAGTGACCACTGAGTGACCAACTGACCACTGAGTGACCCCTGAGTGACCAATGAGTGACCCCAGGGTGACCCCTGAGTGACCCCGGAGTGACCCCGAGTGACCCCGAGTGACCAATGATGACCCCAGGGTGACCCCGGAGTGACCCCGGAGTGACCCCGGAGTGACCCCGAGTGACCTCTGAGTGACCCTGAGTGACCTCTGAGTGACCTCTGAGTGACCGCTGAGTGACCCCTGAGTGACCCCTGAGTGACCTCTGAGTGACCTTGGAGTGACCCTGAGTGACCCCGGTGACCTTGAGTGACCCTAAGTGACCCCAGAGTGGCCCAGAGTGACTCCTGCATGACCCCTGACCCCTGCGTGACCCCTGACCCTGCGTGACCCCTGACCCCTGAGTGACCCCTGACCCCTGAGTGACCCCACGGGCCCCCTGACTCTCCCCTCCCCCCCCCAGCTCCAGCCTGATGGGAGCCAGAGAGGCGCTGAGCAGGAACGGTGAGGGACTGGGAGGACTGAGGAGGGGGAACTGGGAGGGACTGGGAGGGACTGGGAGGGAACTGGGAGGGATTGGGGGGGACTGGGGACTGGGGGGACTGGGAGGGATGGGAGGGACTGGGAGGGACTGGGGGAACTGGGAGGGACTGGGAGGGAACTGGGAGGGACTGGGAGGGACTTGGAGGGACTGGGGGGAACTGGGAGGGACTGGGAGGGACTGGGAGGGAACTGGGAGGGACTGGGAGGGACTGGGAGGGACTGGGAGGGAACTGGGAGGGACTGGGAGGGACTGGGGGGACTGGGAGGGAACTGGGAGGGAACTGGGAGGAACTGGGAGAGACTGGGAGGGACTGGGAGGGACTGGGAGAGACTGGGAGGGAACTGGGAGGGACTGGGGGGAACTGGGGGAAACTGGGAGGGACTGGGAGGAACTGGGAGGGACTGGGAGGGACTGGGAGGGACTGGGGGGAACTGGGGGGAACTGGGGGGAACTGGGGGACTGGGAGGAACTGGAGGGAACTGGGATAAACTGGGAGGGACTGGGAGGGACTGGGAGCCAAATTGGGAACATGGGAGGGACTGGGGTGAGCTTGGGGCTGATTTTGGGCTGGATTTTGGGGTAATTTTGGGTGATTTTGGGGCACGGACGCCGTGCTGGGGGAGGTGGATTTGGGGTGAGTTTGGGGTGAATTTGGGGGTGATTTTGGGGTAATTTTGGGTGATTTTTGGCACAGACGCCGTGCTGGGGGAGGTGGATTTGGGGTGAATTTTGGATCAGTTTTTGGGGTGAATTTCGGGGTAATTTTGGGGTAATTTTGGGTCATTTTGGGGCACAGACGCCGTGCTGGAGGAGGTGGATTTGGGGTGAATTTGGGGTCAGTTTTTGGGGTAATTTTGGGGTAATTTTGGCCGTTTTTGGCACAGACGCCGTGCTGGGGGAGGTGGATTTGGGGTGAATTTTGGGATCAGTTTTTGGGGTGAATTTCGGGGTAATTTTGGGGTAATTTTGGGTCATTTTGGGGCACAGACGCCGTGCTGGAGGAGGTGGATTTGGGGTGAATTTGGGGTCAGTTTTTGGGGTGATTTTGGGTGATTTTGGGGTAATTTTGGCCGTTTTTGGCACAGACGCCGTGCTGGGGGAGGTGCTGCGGGTGCTGCAGCAGGAGCGGATCCCGTACACGGCGCTGCTGAGCGGAGAGCGGCCGGCGGTGAGTGACCCCTGACCCCTGAGTGACCCTGACCCCTGAGTGACCCCTGACCCCTGAGTGACCCCTGAGTGACCCCTGAGTGACCCTGACCCCTGAGTGACCCCTGAGTGACCCCTGACCCCTGAGTGACCCCTGACCCCTGAGTGACCCCTGAGTGACCCTGACCCCTGAGTGACCCCTGACCCCTGAGTGACCCCTGAGTGACCCTGAGTGACCCTGAGTGACCCTGACCCCTGAGTGACCCCTGAGTGACCCCTGAGTGACCCCTGAGTGACCCCTGACCCCTGAGTGACCCCTGACCCCTGAGTGACCCCTGAGTGACCCCTGACCCCTGAGTGAACCCTGACCCCTGAGTGACCCTGAGTGACCCTGAGTGACCCCTGACCCCTGAGTGACCCTGAGTGACCCTGAGTGACCCCTCCAGGTTCCTCCCCCTCCCTTTTCCTTTCCCAATTTTTAGTTTCCCTTCCCCAAATTTTGGGTTTTCCTCCCTAATTTTGACATTTCCCCCCCAAAGTTCAGTTTTTCCCCCCCAAATTTCATATTTCTCCCCTCATTTTGTCATTTCCTCCCGAATTTTGGTTTTTCCTCCCTAACTTTGTCATTTCCCCCCCAAATTTCGTGTTTCCCCCCAAATTTCATTTCCCCCCCCCAAATTTCATATTTCCTCCCTAATTCCGGCGTCTCCCCCAGGACCCCCACCCACCCTCCCCCCTAAATTTTGGGTTTTTCCTCCCCAATTTTGACATTTCCCCCCCAAATTTCGTGTTTCCCCCAAATTTCGTGTTTCCCCCCCAAATTTCGTTTTTCCCCCCCCAAATTTCATATTTCCTCCCTAATTCTGGTGTCTCCCCCCAGGACCCCCACCCACCCTCCCCCTAAATTTTGGGTTTTTCCTCCCCAATTTTGACATTTCCCCCCCAAATTTCATTTTCCCCCCAAATTTCATGTTTTCCCCCAAATTTCGGTTTTTTCCCCCCAAATTTCAGTTTTCCCCCCAAATTTCACATTTCCTCCCTAATTCCGGCGTCTCCCCAGGACCCCCACCCGCCCTCCCCCACTAATTTTGGGTTTTTCCTCCCCAATTTTGTCATTTCCCCCCCAAATTTCAGTTTTTCCCCCCCAAATTTCGTTTTTCCCCCCCCAAATTTCATATTTCCTCCCTAATTCTGGTGTCTCCCCCAGGACCCCCACCCACCCTCCCCCCTAAATTTTGGGTTTTTCCTCCCCAATTTTGACATTTCCCCCCAAATTTCATTTTCCCCCCCAAATTTCATGTTTTCCCCCCAAATTTCAGTTTTTCCGCCCCAAATTTCGTGTTTTCCCCCCAAATTTCCTCCCTAATCCCGGCGTCTCCCGCAGGCCCCCCGCCCGCCCTCCCCCCCGGATTTTGGGGGTCCCCGGCGGGCGCTGCTGGCCCGGGGGGAGGGGGAGGCGCCGCCCCTGCGCTGGCCCCCCCAGGGGGACCCCAAAATCCTGCTCTGGGCCCGGAACCTGTCGGTGACGCTCGGGGGGCGCCCCCAGGACCTCACCCCAAAAACCTTCGGGCCCGGCGCCGACGTGGATTTGGGGGGCTCCGCCTGGAACCCCCACGAGGCCCGGTGAGCACGGGGGGACGGGGAATTCGGGGGGATGGGGAATTCGGGGGGACGGGGGGATTCGGGGGGACGAGGGAATTCAGGGGACTGGGAATTCGGGGGGACGGGGGGATTTGGGGGGACGGGGGAATTTGGGGGGTTTGGGGAATTCGGGGGGACGGGGGAATTCGGGGGACGGGGGGATTTGGGGGGACGGGGGAATTCGGGGGACGGGGGGATTTGGGGGGTTTGGGGGGATTTGGGGGGTCCTGGAGGAGATTTGGGGGGTTTGGGGTGGATTTGGGGGCTCCTCCTGGAGCCCCCACGAGGCCCGGTGAGCACGGGGGGGACGGGGAAATTCGGGGGGACGGGGAATTTGGGGGGATTTGGGGGAATTTGGGGGGTTTGGGGGAATTTGGGGTGGATTTGGGGTGGATTTGGGGGGTTGGGGGCAGATTTGGGGGGTCCTGGGGAAATTCAGGGGGTTTGGGGAAATTTGGGGGGATTTGGAGCAAATTTGGGGGGGGTTTGGGTTAATTTGGGGGGTTTGGGGGAAATTTGGGGGGGTCCTGGGGAAATTTGGAGGGATTGGGGAAATTTGGGGGAGTTTGGGGCGGGTTTGGGGTGGATTTGGGGGAAATTTGGGGGATTTGGGATGGATTTGGGGGGTCCTGGAGGAGATTTGGGGGGGTCCCAGAGGGGGTTTGGGGAAATTTGGGGGGGTTTGGGGTGGATTTGGGCGGGTTTGGGGCAAATTTGGGGGGTCCTGGAGGAGATTTGGGGAAAATTTGGGGTGGTTTTTGGAAGGTTTTTGGGGGTTTGGGGGTTTTGGGGTTTTGGGGGTGGTTTGGAGTTTTTTGGGGTGGTTTTTGGGGTGGTTTTTGGGGTTTTTTGGGTGGTTTTGGGTGTGGTTTTTGGGGGTTTTAAGGTTTGGGGTTTTTGGGGTGGTTTGGGGGGTTTTGGGGGTTTTTGGGGTTTGGTGTTTTTGATGTTTTGGGTTTTGGGAGGTTTTGAGGTGGTTTTGGTGATTTTGGGGTTTTTGGGGTGGTTTTTGGGGTGTTTTTTGTGGTTTTTGGGGTGTTTTTTGGGGTTTTTGGGGTGCCCCTGACCCTCTCCCCCCCAGGTTGGTTCTGCGCTACCCTGAGGTTTTTGGGGAGCCCCTGAACATCACGTGAGTGAATTTGGGGTTTTTTGGGGGGTTTTGGGGATTTTTTGGGGGTGGGGGAGGCAAATTTGGGGTTTTTTGGGGGGATTTGGGGTTTTTTGGGTTTGGGGGAGGTGAATTTGGGGTTTTTGGGGGGATTTTGGTTTTTTTGGGGGGTTTTTGAGGTGGGGCTCTCATTTCTGGGATCATTTTGGGATTATTCTAGGATTTTTGGGGCAGGGATGGAATTTTTGGGGTTATTTTGGCATTTTCAGGTTTTTTGACCTGTGAATTCCAATTTTTGGGGTTATTTCAGCATTTTTAGGTTTTTCAGGCCGGGGATTCCATTTTTTGGGTTCATTTTGGGATTTTTTTGGCGATTTTTGGGGCAGATCTCTCATTTTTGGGGTTTTTGGGGCAGGAATTCCATTTTTTGGGTTTATTTCGGGATTTTTAGGTTTTTCGGGCCAGGGATTCCATTTTTTGGGTTTATTTCAGCATTTTTAGGATTTTTGGGCTGCGAATTCCATTTTTTGGGTTTATTTTGGGTTTTTTAGGTTTTTTGGGCCGGGGATTCCATTTTTTGGGTTTATTTCGGGATTTTTAGTTTTTTCGGGCCGGGGATTCCATTTTTTGGGTTTATTTTGGGATTTTTAGTTTTTTCGGGCCGGGGATTCCATTTTTTGGGTTTATTTTGGGATTTTTAGGTTTTTTGGGCCGGGGATTCCGTTTTTTGGGTTTATTTTGGGATTTTTAGGTTTTTTTGGGCCGGGGATTCCATTTTTTGGGTTTATTTTGGGATTTTTTGGCAATTTCTGGGGCAGATCTCTCATTTTTGGGGTTTTTGGGGCAGGAATTCAATTTTTTGGGTTTATTTCGTGATTTTTAGGTTTTTTGGGCCGGGGATTCCATTTTTTGGGTTTATTTGGGGATTTTTAGGTTTTTCGGGCTGGGGATTCCATTTTTTGGGTTTATTTTGGATTTTTTAGGTTTTTTGGGCCGGGGATTCCATTTTTGGGGTTTATTTTTGGATTTTTAGTTTTTTTCGGGCCGGGGATTACATTTTTTGGGTTTATTTCAGGATTTTTAGTTTTTTCGGGCCGGGGATTCCGTTTTTTGGGTTTATTTCATGATTTTTAGGTTTTTTGCACCGGGGATTCCATTTTCTTGGGTTCATTTGGGATTTTTTTGCAGGTTCCTGCTGCGCCGGGCCTGGTTCCCGGTCTCGGGGCGCCCCTGGGCGTGGCTGGAGGAAATCGGGGTGACCCTGGGGGGGGCCCCCCCCGCCCGATTCCGCGTTCGGGGCGCGGCCGCCCCCTCCCCCCTGGGCTGGCGCTGCGGAGATTTGGGGACCCCCGGGCCCCTCCTGCTGCCCCTCCCCCCCTGGAGCAGAGCCAGCGCTGGGGGATCCGGATCCGCGACCTGCAGGTACCCCAAAATCCCAAAAACGGCATTAAGTGGGCTAAAATGTCCTCAAAACACCCCAAAATCCGGAAAAATGGCATTAAATGGGCTAAAAATGCACTTAGAATACCCTAAAAACACCTCAAAATCCCAAAAATGGCATTAAATGGGCTAAAAATGCACTTAGAATACCCAAAAAACCCCCAAACCACCCCAAAATCTGAAAAATGGCATTAAATGGGCTAAAAATGCACTTAGAAAACCCAAAACACCCCCAAACCACCCCAAAATCCGGAAAAATGACATTAAATGGGCTAAAAATCCACTTAGAATACCCTAAAAACACCTCAAAATCCCAAAAATGGCATTAAATGGGCTAAAAATGCACTTAGAATACCCAAAACACCCCCAAACCACCCCAGAATCTGAAAAATGGCATTAAATGGGCTAAAAATGCACTTAGAATACCCTAAAAACCCCAAAAACACCCCAAAATCCTGAAAAAAATCGCATTAAAATGGTCTAAAATGCACTTAAAATACCCTAAAAACACCCCAGAATCCCCAAATTCCATTGAATGGGCTAAAATGTCATAAAAACTCCCTAAAAACCCCAAAACCACCTCAAAATTCTGAAAAATTCCATTAAATGGGCTAAAATGCACTTAAAATACCCAAAAACCCCTAAAACCACCCCAAAATTCGGGAAAATTCCATTAAATGGGCTAAAATGCACTTAAAATACCCAAAAACCCCTAAAACCACCCCAAAATTCCGGAAAATTCCATTAAATGGGCTAAAATGCACTTAAAATACCCAAAAACCCCTAAAACCACCCCAAAATTTGGGAAAATTCCATTAAATGGGCTAAAATGCACTTAAAATACCCAAAAACCCCTAAAACCACCCCAAAATTCGGGAAAATTCCATTAAATGGGCTAAAATGTACTTAGAATACACCAAAAACCCTAAAAACACCCCGAAATCCAGAAAAATGACATTAAATAGGTTAAAATGTCCTAAAAACACCTTTAAATACCCTAAAAAGCCCCAAAAAACCTAAAAGTGCCCTGAAATCCTCTAAAAATGCCCCAAAATACCCTGAGAAACCCTAAAAACAGCCAGAAAAGCCAAAAAACCCCAAAAAATTCTCTAAAATCCGTGAAAAGCACCCGGAAAACCCAAAAGAAACCCAAAAATGGGGGGTGAAAATGGGGGGGACCCCAAAAATGGGAACAAGGTGTGGAAAATGGGATTGGGGACCCCAAAAACAGAGGGGGGACCCCAAAAATGGGACTGGGGACCCCAAAAATGGGGGAACACCCCAAAAATGGGGGAGGGACCCCAAAACTGGGAACAAGGGGTGGAAAATGGACCCCAAGAACACAGGGGGACCCCCAAAATGGGATTGGGGACCCCAAAACTGGGGGAGGGACCCCAGAAATGGGAATGTCAAGGGTGAAAAATGGGAAAAGGGTTCCCAAAAACAGAGGGGGGACCCCAACAAATGGGACTGGGGACCCCAAAAATGGGAAAAAGAACCCCAAAAGCGGGATTTAGGACCCCGAAAATGGGGGAGGGACCCCAAAAATGGGATTTAGGACCCCAAAAATGGGATTGGGGACCCCAAAAATGGGACTGGGGACCCCAAAAATGGGATTGGGGACCCAAAAATGGGGGAGGGACCCCAAAACTGGGAACAAGGGGCGGAAAATGGACCCCAAAAAGACTGAGGGGACCCCAAAATGGGATTGAGGACCCCAAAAATGGGATTGAGGACCCCAAAAATGGGACAGGGAACCCTGAAAATGGGACTGGGGACCCCAAAAATGGGAAAAGGGACCCCAAAATGGGACTGGGGACCCCAAAACTGGGAACAAGGGGTGGAACATGGACCCCAAAAACACTGGGGGGACCCCGAAGTGGGACTGGGGACCCCAAAAATGGGAAAAGGGACCCCAAAAATGGGATTTAGGACCCCAAAAACAGAGGGGAGACCCCAGAATGGGAATGGGAACCCCAAAAATGGGACAGGGGACCCCAAGATGAGACCGACGCCCCCAAAAAGGCGACGAGGGAACCCCAAAACCCATCGGGGGCGACCCCAAACTCCGATGGGGGGAGGGGGTGGGGCTGACCCCTCCCCCCAAATTCCGGGTTTCCCCCCCAATTTTCCCGTTTTTTCTCTTTTCCTCCGGCAGGTTCAGGGGTTCAACGTGTCCGGGGCCGTTTTTGGGGGGGCCTCGGACTGCGCCGGGTTTTTCGGGGCGGGGGCGTGGATGGGGCTGATCTCGGGGGGGCTCCTGCTGGGGGGGCTCCTGCTGGGGGGGGGGGTCCTGCTGGGGCTGCGCCCCTCGGATCGCTTCGACGACCCCCGGGGACCCCCCCTGCCCGTGCCCCCCGCCGAGTGAGGGCCCCGCCTTGGGGGTGGGACAACGGGGGGGAGAGAAAATTGGGGGGAATGGGAAAATTTGGGGGGAAAATGTGAAAATTGGGGGGAAAAGAGAAAAATTGGGGGGAAATGTGAAAATTTGGGGGGAAAAGAGAAAAATTGGGGGAAAATGTGAAAATTTGGGGGAAATGTGAAAATTTGGGGGGAAAAGAGAAAATTTTGGGGGAAATGTGAAAATTTGGGGGAAATGTGAAAATTTGGGGGGAAAAGAGAAAAATTGGGGGGGAATGTGAAAATTTGGGGGGAAAAGAGAAAAATTGGGGGGAAATGTGAAAATTTGGGGGAATACACATAAATTTGGGGGGGAAATGTGAAAATTGGGGGGAAAAGAGAAAAATTGGGGGGAAAAGAGAAAAATTGGGGGGAAAAGAGAAAAATTGGGGGGGAATGTGAAAATTGGGGGGGGAAAGAGAAAAATTGGGGGGAAAATGTGAAAATTGGGGGGAAATGTGAAAATTTGGGGGAAATACGCAAAAATTTGGGGGGAAATGTGAAAATTTGGGGGGAAATGTGAAAATTTGGGGGGAAAATATGAAAATTTGGGGGAAATACGCAAAAATTTGGGGGGAAAAGAGAAAATTTGGGGTGAAAAGAGAAAATTTGGGGGGAAATGTGAAAATTGGGGGGAAATGTGAAAATTTGGGGGAAATATGCGAAAATTTGGGGAGGAAATGTGAAAATTGGGGGGAAAATGTGAAAATTGGGGGGGAAAAGAGAAAATTGGAGGAAAATGTGAAAATTTGGGGGAAAAATGTGAAAATTGGGGGGAAAAAGTGAAAATTTGGGGGAAATACGTGAAAATTTGGGGGAAAAATGAAAATTTGGGGGGAAATGTGAAAATTTGGGGGGAAAATGCGAAAAAGATGGGGGAAATGCGAAAATTTGGGGGAAAATGTGAAAATTTGGGGGAAAATACGCAGAAATTTGGGGAAATGCAAAAATTTTGGGGAAAATGTGAAAATTTGGGGGGAAAAGAGAAAATTGGGGGGAAAATGCAAAAAAGATGGGGGAAATGTAAAAATTTGGGGGAAAATGAGAAAATTTGGGGGAAATGCAAAAATTTGGGGGGAAATGAGAAAATTTGGGGGGGAAATGTGAAAATTGGGGGGAAATGTGAAAATTTGGGGGAAATATGCGGAAATTTGGGGGAAATACGCGGAAATTTGGGGAAAATGAGAAAATTTGGGGGGAAATGCAAAAATTTGGGGGAAAAGAGAAAATTTGGGGGGAAATGCAAAAATTTTTGGGAAAATATAAAAATTTGGGAGAAAAAGTGAAAATTTGCAGGAAAATGTGAAAATTAGGGGGAAAATGAGAAAATTTGGGGAAAATGCAAAAATTTTGGGAGAAAATGCGAAAATTCAGATTAAAAATCACAAAAATTTGGGGGAGAAATCTTAAAAAATTAGGGAAAAAAATCCTGGAAGTTTGGGGGGAAAATCCCAAAAATCTGTAGTAAAAATCCCAAAAGTTCAAGGCAGAAATCCCAAAAATTTGGGGGAGAAATCCTAAAAAATTGGAGTAAAAATCCCAAAAGTTTCAGAGAGAAATCCTGAAAGTTTGGGGGAAAACCTCCCAAAATCGGAGGAAAATTCCCCAAAAAATCGAGGGAAGAAATGCCCCAAAATTGGGGAGAAATAAGCAAAAAATGGGGAAAAAAAAAATCCAAAAATTGGAGAAAAATCCCACCAAAAAATCAGTGAAAAAAATTCCAAATATTTGAGATAAAACCTCAAAAAATTGTAAAAAAAAATCCCAAAAAATTAGAGAAAAACTCCCAAAATTGGAGAGAAATCCCCCCAAATTTTTTTTCTCAGATTTTTTGAATAAAAACCCCAAAAATGGGAAAAAAATCCCAAATTTCCGCGGATCCCCCGAGCCCCTCCCCCCCTTTGGCCCCTCCCCCTCCCATTTTTGGGGTCCCCACCCCAAATTTGGGCTCCCCTCCCCCCCTTTATTTATTGTCGGTGTCGTGTCAATAAAAAATCCCAAAAAACCCCAAAAATTCTCCAAAAAAATCCCAAAAAATTCATGAAAATGGCGGGAAAGGGGCGGGGCTTGGAGGAGGGGGCGGGGCCGATGCGGGATGGACCAATGGGGTTGCGCGCTGGGGAGGGGGCGGGGATTGAACGAGGGGGCGTGGCCAAGAGTGGCTGGGCCAATCAGGAGAGGGCGGGGCAATGTTGAAAGATTGAACCAATCAGGGCGAGGGATGGGGAAGTGGGCGGGGCCGAGGGAGAGGGGCGGGGTTAATCAGGAATGGGCGTGGCCAAAGGATGAATGAACCAATTGGGAGAGGGCGTGGCTAAGGGTCGGGGGCGTGGCCAATGGGAGCAAAAGAACCAATCCGGGCGGGTTGTGCGGAGGGGGCGTGGCCAATCCCGAGGGGGCGTGGCCAATCTGGAGGGGCGTGGCCAATGAGGCTCCATCAACGAGTTAATTTGGGGTGCATTAAGGATTGGACCAATCACAGGAGGAATCGGCCAAGGGGCGGGGCCAAGGAGGAAAGCAAGGCCCAATCAGAAAGGGGCGTGGCCAAAGGAAGGCTGAACCAATAGGGAAGGGGCGCGGCCGGGGACTGGACCAATCAGAGAAGGCCTTGGGCAGGGGGCGGGACCCAAAGGGGGCGTGGCCAAACCGCCAGCGCCGCTCGCTCCTCGTCCCTCTTTCCTGATTGGCTGGATCGAGGAGGGGGCGTGGCCAAAACCCGCAGCGCGGCGCGCTCCGCTTCTCTCGATCCTGATTGGCTGAAGCCCAGAGGGGGCGTGGCCACTTCCGGCGCCGCGCGCACTTCCGGGTCCCGCCGGGCGCCGCCGCCGAGGCCCCGAACAAAACCCGAAAAATCCAAAAAAATCCCCAAAAATCCCCAAAAAGGCCCAAAAAGGCCCAAAAAGGGCCGAAAAGGGCGAGGATGGCGCAGTACAAGGGCGCGGCCAGCGAGGCCGGCCGGGCGCTGCAGCTGATGAAGAAACGGGAGCGGCAGCGCGAACACATGGAGCAACTGAGGCAGCGCATCCAGGAGGTGGCGTGGGGGATTGGGGGGGACTGGGGGGCTTGGGGGGGATTGGGGGGTTTGGGGGGATTTGGGGGAATTGGGGGGATTGGGGGGATTGGGGGGATTTGGGGGAATTGGGGGATTTGGGATTATGGGGGGATTTGGGATTATGGGGGGATTGGGGGGGATGGGGGATTGGGGGGGTTGGGGAAATTTGGGGGGATTTGGGGGTTTGGGGGGGATTGGGGGGTTTGGGGGATTTGGGATTATGGGGGGATTGGGGGGGTTTGGGGGGTTTGGGGGGATTGGGGGATTGGGGGCGGTTGGGGAAATTTGGGGGGTTTGGGAATTATGGGGGGATTTGGGAGGAATTTGGGGGGATTTGGAGGATTTGGGGGAATTTGGGGTGTTTGGGGGGATTGGGAATTATGGGGGGTTTGGGGGATTTGGGGGGATTTGGAGGATTTGGGGGGATTTGGGAATTATGGGGGGTTTGGGGAGTTTGGGAATTATGGGGGGGTTTGGGGGATTTGGGAGGAATTAGGGGGAATTTTGGGGAATTTGTGGGGTTTTGGGGGATTTTGGGGAAATCTGGAGGGGATTTGGGGGATTTTGGGGAATTTTGGGGGAAGATTTGGGGGGTTTTGGGGGAATTTGCGGGATTTGGGGGATTTTGGGGGAGGATTTAGGGGATTTGGGGGGGATTTTGGGGGATTTGGGGCGTTTGGGGGGATTTTGGGGGAATTTGGGGGCTTTTGGGGGGAATTTGGGGGAATTGGGGGATTTGGAAGGAATTTGGGGGAGGATTTGGGGGGTTTTGGGGGAACTTGGGGGATTTGGGGGATTTTGGTGGAGGATTTGGGGGATTTGGGGGGGTTTGGGGGTTTTAGGGGAATTTGGGAAATGTTGGGGGGAATTTGGGGGATTTTGGGGGGAATTTTGGGGGACTTGGGGGGAATTTGGGGGGTTTGGGAGGATTTGGGGGAATTTTGGGGGATTTTGGGAGGATTTGGGAAATTTTGGGGGGATTTTCGGGGGTTTGGGGATTTTTGCGGGAGATTTGTGGGGATTTTGGGGGAATTTTGGGGGGAATTTGGGGAGGTTTTGGGGGATTTTGGGGGTTTCAGGGAGGTCCTGGGGGGATTTTTGGGGGGGGATTTTTGGGGTTTTGGGGGGGTCTCGGGGATTTTGGGGGATTTTGGGGGTCTGAGGCCGCCCCTCCCCCAGGAGAACATCGTCAAGTCCAACATCGACAAGAAATTCTCGGCTCACTACGACGCCGTGGAGGCCGAGCTGAAATCCAGCACCGTGGGTGAGGGGGGGCCCCAAAAACCCCCAAAATCACCCCAAAAATCGGCCCCAAAATTGGCCAAAGTCAGCCCAAAAATCGGCCCAGAAATCAGCCAAAATTCAGCCCAAAAAACCCAAAAATCGGCACAAAAATCAGCCAAAAAATGCAAAAAGTCAGCGCAAAAATCGGTCAAAAAACCACAAAAATCAGCACAAAAATTGGTCCAAAAAGCCCCTAAAAACCAGCCAAAAATCAGCCAAAAAACCCCTAAAAATCATCACAAAAATCGGCCAAAAAATTGCCCGAAAAATTAGCAAAAAGAACTGCCAAAAATTAGCCCAAAATCTTCCAAAAATCACTCCCCAATCAGCCCAAAATCACCTCAAAATTCATCCCAAATTCTCCCCAAAATCACCAAAATTCACCCCAAATTCATCCCAAAGTAACCCCAAATTCACCCCAAAACCACTGCAAATTTATCCTAAAATTTAACCCAAATTCACCCCAAAATCCGCCTCGAATTCATCCCAAAATTCACCCCAATTTCACCCCAAAATCCACCCAAATTCATCCCAAAATCCACCCAAATTTACCCCAAAATTCACCTAAAATCCCACCACAAACTCCCCTTGAGTGACACTCAGGGACGTCCCCGACGTCCCCAGGGCTGGTGGCACTCAGGGTGGTGGCACTGTCCCCATGGGTGTCCCCAATGTCCCTGTTGATGTCCCCAGGGCCTTGTGGCACTCAGGGATGTCCCCAGGGTGGTGGCACTGTCCCCATTGCTGTCCCCGATGTCCCCCATGTCCCCATTGATGTTCCCAGGGTGGTGGCACTGTCCCCATTGGTGTCCCCAATGTCCCTGTTGATGTCCCCAGGGCTGGTGGCACTCAGGGATGTCCCCAGGGATGTCCCCAGGGTGGTGGCACTGTCCCCATGGATGTCCCCAGGGTGGTGGCACTGTCCCCATTGCTGTCCCCAATGTCCCCATTGGTGTCCCCAGGTTTGGTGACCCTCAATGACATGAAGGCCAAGCAGGAGGTTCAGGGGACACTCAGGGATGTCCCCATGGATGTCCCCAGGGTGGTGGCACAGTCCCCAATGTCCCTGTTGATGTCCCCAGGGTGGTGGCACTGTCCTCATTGGTGTCCCCAATGTCCCCGATGTCCCCATGGATGTCCCCAGGGTGGTGGCACTGTCCCCATTGCTGTCCCCAATGTCCCCGATGTCCCCATGGATGTCCCCAGGGTGGTGGCACTGTCCCCATTGGTGTCCCTGTTGATGTCCCCAGGGTGGTGGCACTGTCCCCATTGGTGTCCCCAATGTCCCCATTGGTGTCCCCAGGTTTGGTGACCCTCAATGACATGAAGGCCAAGCAGGAGGTTCAGGGGACACTCGGGGATGTCCCCATGGATGTCCCCAGGGTGGTGGCACTGTCCCCATTGCTGTCCCCAATGTCCCCATTGGTGTCCCCAGGGTGGTGGCACTGTCCCCATTGGTGTCCCCAATATCCCCATGGATGTCCCCAGGGATGTCCCCAGGGTGGTGGCACTGTCCCCATGGATGTCCCCGATGTCCCTGTTGACGTCCCCATGGTGGTGGCACTGTCCCTGATGTCCCTGTTGATGTCCCCAATGTCCCCAGGCTTGGTGACCCTCAATGACATGAAGGCCAAGCAGGAGGCGCTGGTGAAGGAGCGCGAGAAGCAGCTGGCGAAGAGAGAGCAAAGCCGGGAGCTGCAGCTGTGAGAGACCCCAAAAAACCCCAAAATGTCCCAAAATGTCCCCAAAAATCATCCCAAAAATCATCCCAAAATATCCCCAAAATATCCTAAAAATAACCTAAAAAATACCCAAAAAATCCCCCAAGAGAGAGCAGAGCCGGGAGCTGCAGCTGTGAGAGACCCCGAAATATCCCAAAATATCCCAAAATATCCCAAAATATCCCAAAATATCCCAAAATATCCTGAAATATCCCCAAAATATCCCCAAAATCTCCCCAAAATCTGCCCAAAATATCCCCAAAATATCCCCAAAATGTCTTGAAAATGTCCCCAAAATCTGCCCAAAATGTCCCCAAGAAATCCCCAAAAATTCCCCAAAAGCCATCCCAGAACTCTCCCAGTCCAAACCAGTATAAACCAGTTCCCTCCCAGTTCCTCCCCGTCCAAACCAGTCCGTCCCAGTGCTCCCAGTACAAACCAGTCCCTCCCAGTCCCTCCCAGTCCCTCCCAGTCCCTCCCAGTCCCTCCCAGTTCCCTCCCAGTTCCTCCCAGTCCCTCCCAGTCCCTCCCAGTTCCCTCCCAGTCCCTCCCAGTCCCTCCCAGTTCCCTCCCAGTAACTCCCAGTCCCTCCCAGTCCCTCCCAGTTTATCCCAGTTCCCTCCCAGTTCCCTCCCAGTTCCCTCCCAGTTCCCTCCCAGTCCCTCCCAGTTTATCCCAGTTCCCTCCCAGTCCCTCCCAGTCCCTCCCAGTTTATCCCAGTTCCCTCCCAGTCCCCCCCAGTCCCTCCCAGTGCTCCCAGTTCCCTCCCAGTCCCTCCCAGTCCCTCCCAGTCCCTCCCAGTTCCCTCCCAGTTCCATCCCAGTTTATCCCAGTTCCCTCCCAGTTCCCCCCCAGTCCCCCCAGTCCCCCCCAGTCCGTCCCAGTGCTCCCAGTTCAGCCCAGTTTGCGCAGGAAGCTGGAGCGGCAGCGCGAGCGGCAGCGCAAGCAGGAGGCGCAGAGGAAGATCAGCTCCCTGAGCTTCAGCCTCGGCGGCGACGAGGACGAGGACGAGGAGGAGCCCGAAGGTCGGCCGCCATTTTGGGCTGAAATTGGGCGATTTTGGGAAAAAATTGGGGGATTTTGGGAAAAAATTGGGGAATTTTGGGTGAAATTTGGGGGATTTTGGGTGAAATTTGGGGGATTTTGGGGGGATTTTTTTGGGTTTTTTAGGGGAGATTTTGAGGTCGCAGAGGGGATATTTGGGGAATATTTGGGGGGAATTTTTGGGGATTTTGGGGTGAATTCGGGGGATTTCAGGTTTTTTTGGGGAAAAATTTTGGGGTTTTTTTGGGGATTTTTGGCGTTTTTTGGTGGATTTTTTGGCTATTAGGGGGGATTTTGGGGAGATTTGAGGGGTTTCTGCGGGGATTTTGGGGTTTTTTGGGGGTGCCAAAGGGGATTTTGGGAGGAATTTGGGGAATTTTTGGGGATTTTGGGGTGAATTTGGGGGATTTTGGGTTTTTTTGGGAAAAATTTTGGGGTTTTGGGGGGGATTTTTGGGCTTTTTAGGGGGAATTTTAGGGGATATTTGAGGGGATTCTGGGGGGATTTGGGGCATTTTTGGGGATCCCAGAGGGGATTTTGGGGGGAGTTTTGGGATTTTTGGGAAAAATGTGGTGGATTTTGGGAAAAAATTTTGGGATTTTTGGGAAAAATTTTGCAGTTTTTTGCGGGGAATTTTGGGGTTTTTTGGTGGATTTCTGGGGTTTTTAGGCTGGATTTTGGGGGGATTTTGGGGTCCCAGGTGGGATTTCTGGGGGTAATTTTGGGGATTTTGGGGTGAATTTGGGGGATTTTGGTTTTTTTGGGGAAAAAGTTTGGGGTTTTTTGGTGGATTTTTTTGGGTTTTTAGGGGGAATTTTGGGGGATATTTGAGGGGATTTTTGGGGAGAAGTTTGGAATTTTGGAGGATTTTTGGGGGAATTTTGGAGGATTTTTGGGGGAATTTGGGGATTTGGGATTCCCGGGTTGGGGTTGGGATTTTTGGGGGGGTTCCCCAAATTTTTCACCCCAAATTTTTTCCCCCCAGCCCCCGAAAAAGCCCCAAAAAAGCGAAAATTGGGCAAAAACCCCGACGTGGACACGAGCTTCCTGCCCGACCGCGAGAGGGAGGTGGGCACCCGGATTTGGGGAATTTTGGGAATTTTGGGGAATATTTGGGGAATTTTGGGGAATATTTGGGGAATTTTGGGGAATATTTTGGGAATTTTTGGAATTTTTGGGGTGTTTGGGGGGATTTTTGGGGAATTTTTGGGAATTTCGGGGTGTTTGGGGGGATTTTTGGGGCATTTTTGGGAATTTTGGGGGGTTTTGTAAATTTGGAGGATTTTGGGGGGATTTTGGGGAACTTCTGGGGTGTTTTTTTGGCTATTTTGGGCTATTTTTTGCAATTTTGGCTATTTGGGGCTGTTTTTGGCAATTTTAGGGTTATTTCTGGCTATTTGTGGCAATTTTTGGGATGTTTTTAGCTAGTTTTGGCATTTTTGGGGTTGTTTTTGTTATTTTGGGATATTTTCGGCTATTTTAGGGTTATTTTGGGGATTTTAGGCTATTTTTGGCTATTTTGGGTAATTTTTGAGGATTTCAGGTTATTCTTAGATATTTTGGGCTATTTTTGGCAATTTTGGGTCATTTTTGGCTGATTTTGGGTCATTTTTGTCTATTTTGGGTCAAGTTTTGATAATTTTGGGTCATTTTTGGCTATTTTGGGTCGTTTTTGGCTAATTTTGGGTCGTTTTAGTCAATTTTGGGGTCATTTTGGGGTAATTTTGGCTAATTTTGGACCCCCAGGAGGAGGAGAACCGGCTGCGGGAGGAGCTGCGCCAGGAGTGGGAGGCCAAGCAGGAGAAGATCAAAAGTCAGCCCGAATTTGGGGGATTTTGGGCAATTTTGGGCGATTTGGGAGAATTTGGGAGGATTTGGGGGAGATTTTGATTCAATTTGGGGCATTTTTGGGGGAATTTCTGGGCTTTTGGGGGAGATTTTGGTTAAATTCGGGGGATTTGGGGAGGATTTGGGGCGGATTTTGGGGTAATTTTTGGGTGTATTTTGGGCAGTTTTTGGGACCTTTTTGGGATGGATTTTGGGGTTATTTTGGAGCAGTTTTTGGGTTATTTTGGGGCAGTTTTTGGGGGTTTTTGGGGTGATTTTGGGGCAGTTTTTGGGGTTATTTTGGGGCAGTTTTTGAGACCGTTTTTGGGTCAGTTTTTGGCACCGTTTTATGGGTGGATTTGGGTGATTTTGGGGCAGGTTTTGGGGTTATTTTTGGGTTATTTTGGGACCGTATTTGGGGCAGTTTTTGGGGGTTTTTGGGGGTTATTTTGGGGCAGTTTTTGGGTTATTTTGGGGCAGTTTTGGGGGGTTTTTGGGGTTATTTTGGGGCAGTTTTTGGGATGATTTTTGGGTTATTTTGGGACTGTTTTGGGTGTTTTTTGGCTGATTTTGGGACCGTTTTTGGGGGTTTTTGGGGTCACTTTGGGGCCGTTTTTGGGTTATTTTGGGGCAGTTTTTGGGGTTATTTTGGGTGTTTTTTGGCTGATTTTGGGACCGCTTCTGGGGGTTTTTGGGGTTATTTTGGGGCAGTTTTTGGGGATTTTTGGGGTTATTTTGGGGCAGTTTTTGGGGATTTTTGGGGGTATTTTGGGGCAGTTTTGGAGGTGATTTTTGGGTTATTTTGGGACCGTTTTGGGTGTTTTTTGGCTGATCTTGGGGCAGTTTTTGGGGGTATTTTGGGGCAGTTTTTGGGGTGATTTTTGGGTTATTTTGGGACCGTTTTGGGTGTTTTTTGGCTGATTTTGGGGCAGTTTTGGGGGGTATTTTGGGGCAGTTTTTGGGGTGATTTTTGGGTTATTTTGGGACCGTTTTGGGTGTTTTTTGGCTGATTTTGGGGCTGACCCCTGTTCCCCAGACGAGGAGATCGAGATCACCTTCAGCTACTGGGACGGCTCCGGGCACCGGCGCACCGTCAAGGTGGGGGAGGGGCTGGGGCCGATTTTGGGGCAATTTTGGGGGATTTGGGCAATTTTGGGGGGTTTGGGGCATTTTTGGGGGAATTTTTAGGGGGTTTGAGGTCATTTTTGGGGGATTTGGGGGATTTTTAGGGGGGTTTTAGAGGGATTTTGGGGCGGTTGGGGCTCCCAGATGATGTTTGGGGTTCCCAGGGGAATTTGGGGGGAATTTTGGGGTGAATTTTGGGTGAATTTGGTGTGAATTTGGGTGAATTTCTGGTGGTTTTGGGGTGGATTTTGGGCGGATTTTGGGCTGAATTTTGGGTGAATTTCTGGTGAATTTTGGGGTGAATTTTCCTGAGTTCTGGGATGATTTTTGGGCTGATTTTGCGGTGAATTTTGGGATGAATTTTTGGCTGATTTTGGGTGAATTTGGGGTGAATTTTGGGCTGATTTTGGGGTCAAAATTCAGGCTGATTTTGGGATTAATTTTGGTCTGATTTTGGGGTGAATTTTGGGCTGATTTTGGGATTAATTTTGGGGTGAATTTTTGGCTGATTTGGGGTGAATTTTGCACTGATTTTGGGGTGAATTTTGGGATGAATTTTTGGCTGATTTTGGCTGAATTTGGGGTGAATTTTGGCCTGATTTTGGGTGAATTTTGGGGTGAATTTGGGGGGTTTTGGGCCCAGATGAAGAAGGGGAACACCATGCAGCAGTTCCTGCAGAAAGCGCTGGAAATTCTGCGCAAGGATTTCAGTGAGCTCCGGTGAGGGGGAATTTGGGGGATTTTGGGGGGAATTTGGGGATTTTTGGGTGGTTTTGGGATATTTTGAGTGGGTTTGGGATATTTTTTGTAGATTCTGGCGTATTTGGGGCTGGTTTTTGGGTTATTTTTGGTAATTTTTGGGATGTTTTGGCGTTATTTTGGGGATATTTTGGAGGTGATTTTTGGGTTAATTTGGGTATTTTGCAGTGATTTTTGGGTGATTTTTGGGGTGATTTTTGGGTTATATTGGGGTGATTTTGGGGTTTATTTTTGGGGTGGATTTAGGTTATTTTTGGTATATTTGCGTTATATTGGGGTTATTTTTGGGGGTGTTTTTGGCGTGTTTTGGGTTAATTTGGGGGTGATTTTTGGGGTATTTTTGGGATGTTTTGGGTTATTTTGGGGGGGATTTTTGGGGGTATTTTTGGGTATTTTTGGGTTATATTGGGGTTATTTTTGGGGTGTTTTGGGTTATTATGGGGGTGATTTTTGGGGTTATTTTTGGGGTACTATGGGGTGATTTTGGGGTGATTTTGGGTTATTTTTGAGTGATTTTTTGGGGTGATTTTCGTCCGTTTGGGGTCCCCGGCAGCTCGGCGGGGGTGGAGCAGCTGATGTACATCAAGGAGGATCTGATCATCCCCCACGTGAGCCCCTCCCCCACCTGAGCCCCTCCCCCTCCCCATTGACCCCTCCCCCACCTGAGCCCCTCCCCCACCTGAGCCCCTCCCCGACCCTTGGGCCCCTCCCCCACCCCTGGGCCCCTCCCCCTATTTTGTGCCCCTCCCCCACCTGTGCCCCTCCCCCGCAGCACCACAGCTTCTACGACTTCATCGTCACCAAGGCCCGCGGCAAGAGCGGTGAGTGACGTCATCGACGGGGCTGTGACGTCATTGGGGGTGTGACATCATCGACTAGGGTGTGATGTCATCATCGACGGGGTGTGACGTAATCACGGGGGTGTGATGTCATCAATGGGGGTGTGACATAATCAATACAGCAGTGACATCATCGACTGGGGGTGACGTCATCAGCAGGACTGTGACGTCATCACTGGGGCTCTGACGTCACGGGGGGGGGGTTGTGACGTCCTTGTGGGGGCTGTGATGTCATCCTGGGGTGTGGTGACATCATCGTGGGGGCTGTGATGTCATCGTGGGTGTGGTGACGTCATTGGGGGGGTTGTGACGTCATCGTGGGGGTGCTGTGACGTCATCGTAGGGGGCTGTGACGTCACGGTGACGTCACCCGGCCCCTCCCCTCCCCCAGGGCCCCTGTTCAACTTCGACGTGCACGAGGACGTTCGGCTGCTCAGCGACGCCACCGTGGAGAAGGACGAGGTGAGAGCCCCGAAAACCAGTAACGACCAGTACGGACCAGTAAAAACCAGTAACGACCAGTACAAACCAGTACGGACCAGTACAAACCAGTACGGACCAGTACAAACCAGTAACGACCAGTACGGACCAGTACGGACCAGTACAAACCAGTAACGACCAGTACAAACCAGTACGGACCAGTAAAAACCAGTGCGGACCAGTACAAACCAGTACGGACCAGTAAAAACCAGTACGGACCAGTAAAAACCAGCAGCGACCAATGACATCACTCCTAATTGATGACGTCACCCCTGACCAATGGCATCAGGGCTGACCGATGACGTCACAACCGGTCGATGACGTCACGGCCGCTGATGACATCACTACTGACCAATGCCGCAACTCCTGACCGATGACGTCAATCCCCAATCAATGACATCACCCTGACCAATTACATCGGTCTTGACCGATGACGTCACCCCTGACCAATGACATCACCCTTGACCAATGACATCACCCCGATCAATGACATCACTCCTGACCAATGACATCACTCCTGACCGATGACGTCACCCCTGACCAATGACGTCACCCCAATCAATGACATCCCTCCTGACCAATGACATCACCCCTGACCGCTGACGTCATCCCTGACCAATGACATCACCACGATCAATTACATCACTCCTGACCGATGACGTCACCCCTGACCGATGACGTCAATCCCCAATCAATGACGTCACCCTGACCAATGACAGAACCTCTGACTGATGACGTCACCCCTGACCAATGACATCACCCCGATCAATGACATCACTCCTGACCAATGACATCACCTCTGACCGATGAAATCACTCCAATCAACGATGTCACCCTGACCAATGACATCACCACAATCAATGACATCACTCCTGACCGATGATGTCACCCCTGACCGATGATGTCACCCCAATTCAATGACATCACGCCAATCGATGATGTCATGGCCGACCAATGATGTCACCTCTGACCAACGCTGTCACCCCAATCAATTATGTCACACCTGGCCGATGATGTCACCATGACCGATGACGTCACGGCCATCGATGACGTCACGGCCGGTCGATGACGTCACGGCCATCGATGACGTCACAGTCGCACGCCGGGAAGGTCGTCCTGCGCTCGTGGTACGAGAAGAACAAACACATCTTCCCCGCCAGCCGCTGGGAGCCCTTCGACCCCGAGAAACGCTGGGACAAGTACACGGTCAGGGGCCCAAAACTGCCCAAAATATCCCCAAAATCATCCCAAAAACAGCCCCAAAATATCCCCAAAATATCCAAAAAACATCCAAAACATAACCCAAAAATATCCCCAAAAATAATCCCGAAATGTCCCTTCGACCCCGAGAAACGCTGGGACAAGTACACGGTCAGGGGCCCAAAACTGCCCAAAATATCCCCAGAATCATACAAAAAATATCCAAAAAATAACCCAAAAATGGCCACAAAAATATCCCCAAAATAGCTGCAAAAATATCCCCAAAATCATCCAAAAAATATCCAAAAAATAACCTAAAAAGGGCCACAAAAATATCCCCAAAAATATTCCCTAAGTATTTCCAAAATATCCCAAAAATCACCCCAAAATACCCCAAAAATATTCCCAAAATAAACACAAAATATCCCCAAAAATAGCCCCAAAATACCCCCAAAATCATCCACGAAATATCCAAAAAATAACCCAAAAATATCCCCAAAATCCTCCAAAAATGTCCCAAAATCTCTCCAAAATCCCCCCCGGGACCCCCGGGCGGGTCAAGGGAGGGGGCGAGGCCAAGGGAGGGGGAGGGGCAAAAGGGGGCGGGGTAAGCAGTGGGGGAGGGGCCAAAGGAAATGGGAGGGGCCAAGGGAGGGGGAGGGCCTAAAAAGGGAGGGGCAAAAAAGGGGAGGGGCCATGGGTGGGGGAGGAGCCAAAAACAAAAGAAATGCTCGGGGTGGGCGTGGCCATGGATGTGGGCGTGGCCATGGATGTGGGCGTGGCCATGGATGTGGGCGTGGCCATGGATGTGGGCGGGGCCATGGATGTGGGCGTGGTCATGGATGTGGGCGTGGCCATGGATGTGGGCGTGGCCTCACCCTCCCCTCCCCCCAGATCCGCTGAGGCCGCCGGCGCCCGGATGGACCCGCCCGGGGTGGGGGAGGGGCGGCGCAGGCCCCGCCCCCTTCTCCCCCGGCCCCGCCCCTCGCCAATAAAAACCAATCCGGGCCGAGCAGGGGGCGTGGCTTCATTGAGAGGGGCGTGGCTTCATTGGGAGAGGCGTGGCTTCATTGGGAAGGGCGTGGCTTCATTGAGGGGGCGTGGCTTTATTGAGAGGGCGTGATTTTGAGAGGCATGGCTTTATTGGGAGGGGGCGTGGCTTCATTGAGAATGGGCGTGGTTTCATTGAGGGGCGTGGCTTTATTGGGAGGGGGCGTGGCTTCATTGAGAATGGGCGTGGTTTCATTGAGGGGCGTGGCTTTATTGGGAGGGGGCGTGGCTTCATTGAGAGTGGGCGTGGCTTCATTGAGAGTGGACGTGGCTTTATTGAAAGGGGGCGTGGCTTTACTGAGAGTGGGCGTGGTTTTATTGAGAGGCGTGGCTTTATTGGGAGGGGGCGTGGCTTCATTGAGAGTGGGCGTGGTTTTGAGAGGCGTGGTTTTATTGAGAGGGGGCGGGGCTTCATTGAGAAGGGGCGGGGCTCGGCCGCGCGGGGGGCGTGGCCTCGGCGGGGGGCGTGGCCATCCCGAAGCTCTCGATGGTTTCCAGCACCAGCCCCAGCAGCTCCAGGAAGGTCGAGGCCCCGCCCCGCAGCGCCCGGGCCAGCGGCGCCTCCCATTGGCTGACGGGGGAGAGGGGGCGTGGTCAGTAAAGGACACGCCCACATTGATTTATTCATCAAGTGGCCACGCCCCCTTTCCTCATTGACTCCTGCCCATCCCTCATTGGCCCCGCCCCAGAATTGGCCCCGCCCTCCACACTGGCCCCGCCCCCCGAGCCGCTGATTGGCTGCAGGGGGATAGGGGGCGTGGTCAGGATGAGCCACGCCCCCTCCCATCATTGCCCCTCCCCATCCCTCAATGGCCCCACCCCCGGGTTCCTCCCATTGGCTGCGAGGGAAGAGGGGCGTGGTCAGGGTGGGACACGCCCACTCAGAGCTGTTCCATCCATTGGCCACGCCCCCCCCAGTCCCTCCCAGTGCTCCCAGTTCCCTCCCAATCCCTCCGAGTTCCCTCCCAGTCCTCCCAGTGCTCCCAGTCCCTCCCAGTGCTCCCAGTTCCCTCCCAGTCTCTCCCAGTTTGGCTCCCAGTCCCTCCCCGTTCTCCCAGTCCCTCCCAGTGCTCCCAATTTGGCTCCCAGTGCTCCCAGTTCCCTCCCAGTCCCTGCCAGCACTCCCAGTTTGGCTCCCAGTTCCCTCCCAGTGCTCCCAGTTCCCTCCCAGTGCTCCCAGTTCCCTCCCAGTTCCCTCCCAGTCCCTCCCAGTTCCCTCCCAGTTCCCTCCCAATCCCTCCCAGTTCCCTCCCAGTTCCCTCCCAGTGCTCCCAGTCCCTCCCAGTTCCCTCCGAGTCCCTCCCAGTTCCCTCCCAGTCCCTCCCAGTCCCCTCCCAGTTCCCTCCCAGTGCTCCCAGTCCCTCCCAGTTCCCTCCGAGTCCCTCCTAGTTCCCTCCCAGTCCCTCCCAGTGCTCCCAGTTTGGCTCTCACAGCTCCAGGCTCTCTCCTCTGGCTGTCGCCGTGGGGGAGGGGTGGGTCCGGCCGGGGGGCGGGGCCTGTCCTGGGGGCGTGGCCTGTCCTGGGGGCGGGGCCTGTCCTGGGGGCGGGGCCTGCGCGGGGGGCGGGGCCAGGTCGGGCTGCAGCGCTCGCAGCGCCAGCAGCGCCAGGCGGGGGGAGGGGAGGGGCAGGGACAGCGAGCGGGGGGGGAGGGTCAAGGAGAATTCCCAAAATAATTCCTGAAAATACCTCCCCAAAAATCCCCCCGAAATTCCCAAAAATCCCCCCCAAAAATCCCGAAAATTTTCCAAAAATTCCTGAAAATTCCCCCCGAAATTCCCCAAAGTTCCCAAATATCCCCCCGAAATTCCGGGCAGAATTCCCAAAAAATCCCCCCAAAATTCCTGAAAATCTCCCCCCAAAATTCCT
The DNA here is from genome assembly GCF_046129695.1 of Lonchura striata. NCBI lineage: Eukaryota > Metazoa > Chordata > Aves > Passeriformes > Estrildidae > Lonchura > Lonchura striata. The sequence goes on along the minus strand of NC_134638.1, from coordinate 1,627,569 downwards.
GAAAAATCGCCTCAGAATTCCTGAAAATTCCCCCCGAAATTCTAGAAAATTCCTCCCGAAATTCTGAAAAATCCACCCAAAAAAATTTCCTAAAACTTCCCCAAAATGTGCCCCAAAATTCAGAAAAATTCTTCCAAAAATTCCCAGAAATTCCCCCCGAAATTCCCAAAAATCCAGGCAGAATTCCCAAAAAATCCACTCCAAATTCCCGGAAATTCTCCCCAAAATCCCCAAAACTTCCCAAAAGCCCGCTTAAAAAAATTTCCCAAAATTCAGCCCAAAAATTCCCCAAAATTCTCAAAAGTTCTCCCAAAAGTTCCCAAAATTCTGACCCAGAAGTTTCTCTGAAATTGCCAAGAATCCCCCAAAATTCCCCCCAAAATTACAAAAATCCCCAGAAATTTGCCAAAATTTCCCTAAAATTTCCCAATTTCCCAAAACTTCTCCCAAATTTCCCAAAAATTCCCTAAAATTCTACCAAAATTCCCAAAATTCTCCAGAATTGTCAAAAAAACCCCAAATCCCCCCAAAATTCACAAAAATCCCCCCAAAAATCCCCCAAATTGCCCCGACCCCCCCCCAGGACCCCCCAAAATCCCGGGGCGCCCCCTCAGCTCTCTGCTGACAAATTCCAAACCCCCGAATTCCCAAAAAATTCCCCAAAAATTCCCCAAAAATCCCCAAAATTTCCCCCATTTCCTCTCCCAGGATACAGCTGCAGCCTCTCCCTGGGCGCCGCCATCTTGCCTCGCCAAAACCCGCCCACTTCCGGTTCACTTCCTCTTCTTTCTACCGCCACTTCCGGTTCACTTTGCCTTCCCTCCGCCGCCACTTCCGCTTCCCTGACGCTTTGCTCTGCCGCCACTTCCGGTTCACTTCCGGTTCTTCCCCGTCACTTCCGGTGCCGCTCTCCTCGGGCCCCCGGGGGCTCCTGGCGGGTTTTTGGGGCATTTTGGGCCATTTTTGGGATTTTTGGGTTTTTTTGGGGGTTTTTGGGGGGTTTTGGGGGTTTTTGGGGCCGATGCTGCTGACGGTGAAGGCGCTGCAGGGCCGCGAGTGCAGCCTGCAGGTGGGGGAGGGGCGGGAGGGGATTGGGGACAAATCTGGGGATTTTGGGAAAATTTGGGGATTTTTAGGGGGGATTTTTAGGGGGGATTTTTGGGGGGCTCTGGGGGAATTTTGGGGGTTTTTTGGGGGATTCTGGGATTTTTGGGGGGATTTTGGGACTTTTTTGGGAGGATTTTTAAGGGAAATTTGGGGGAATTTGGGGGGTTTTAGGAGGAAATTTGGGGGTTTTTAGGGAATTTGGGGGATTTTTGGGGGGTTTTTTGGGGGAATTTTGGGGGGTTTTTAGGGATTTTTGGGGGGGATTTTTTGGGGGAATTTTGGGATTTTTGGGGGGATTTTGGGGATTTTTTGGGGGTGGATTTTTGGGGGTTTTTTTAGGGGGAATTTTGGGGGGTTTTTAGGGGTGGATTTTTGGGGAGACTTTGGGGGGATTTGGGGATTTTTGGGGTTTTTTAAGAGGAATTTTGGGGATTTTTTGGGGGGATTTTGGGGGTTTTTTGGGGGTTTTTTGGGGGGTTTTTTGGGGGGGATTTTGGGGGGATTTTTGGAATATTTTGGGTTTTTTAGGGGGGAATTTTGGAGGTTTCTGGGGGAATTTTGGGATGTTTTGGGAGGATTTTGGGGATTTTTTGGGATATTTTTTGGGTTTTTGGGGAGGTTTTGGTGAGAATTTTTGGGAACCTTTTGGGAATTTTTGGGGAAATTTTCAGGAATTTTGGGATTTCGGGTGGGGATTTGGGGGAGTTTTGGGATTTTTGGGGGCGGTTTTAGGGGATTTTTGGGAATTTCGGGGGGATTTGTAGGACGATTTTGGGTTATTTTGGGGGGGATTTTTTTTGAATTTTTGAGGATTTTTTGGGGAATATTTTGGGGATTTTTGGGATATTTTAGAATTTCGATTTCAGGGACTATTCTGGGATGGATTTGGGGATTTTTTGAGGATTTTTTTCGATTTTTTTTTTTTGGTGGTTTTTTATTATTTTTTGAGGATTTTTTGGGGAATTTTTTTGGAAATTTTTGGGAGTTTTGGGGAAATTTTTTTGCGAATTTTGGGAATTTTTGGGGATTTTTGGGATTTGGTAATTTGCATCTCGGGGACTATTCTGGGATGGATTTGAGGATTTCTTGAAGAGTTTTTTTCATGTTTTGATGATTTTTTGACGATTTTTTGAGGTTTTTTTCCGGGGATTTTTTTGGGGGAAATTTTGGGAATTTTGGGGATTTTGGGAATTTGGGGATTTGGGTCCCGGGACTATTCTGGGATGGATTTGAGGAGTTCTTGAGAAGTTTTTTTTCATGTTTTGATGATTTTTTGACGATATCTTGAGTTTTTTTCCGGGGGATTTTTTGGGGGGAAATTTTGGGAATTTTGGGAATTTGGGGATTTGAGGATTTGGGTCTTGGGGACTATTCTGGGATGGATTTGGGGATTTTTTTGGAGGATATTTTCAATTTATTGATTTTTTTTCCGATTTTTTTCCGATTTTTTGAGTTTTTTTCCGGGGGATTTTTTTGGGGGAAATTTTGGGAATTTTGGGAATTTGGGGATTTGGGTCCCGGGACTATTCTGGGATGGATTTGAGGATTTCTTGAGGAGTTTTTTTCATGTTTTGATGATTTTTTTGACGATTTTTTGAGGTTTTTTCCGGGAATTTTTTGGGGGGAAATTTTGGGAATTTTGGGATTTGGTAATTTGCATCTCGGGGACTATTCTGGGATGGATTTGGGGATTTTTTTAGAGGATCTTTTTCAATTTATTGATGTTTTTTTTCTGATTTTTTACCGATTTTTGAGTTTTTTTCCGGGGATTTTTTTGGGGGGAATTTTGGGAATTTTTGGGAATTTTGGGAATTTGGGGATTTGGGTCCCGGGACTATTCTGGGATGGATTTGAGGAGTTCTTGAGGAGTTTTTTTCATGTTTTGATGATTTTTTGACGATTTTTTGAGTTTTTTTTTCCGGGGATTTTTTTGGGGGAAATTTTGGGAATTTTGGGGATTTTTGGGATTTGGTAATTTGCATCTCGGGGACTATTCTGGGATGGATTTGGGGATTTTTTTGGAGGATCTTTTTCAATTTATCGATTTTTTTTTCTGATTTTTTTCCGATTTTTTGAGTTTTTTTCCGGGGATTTTTTTTGGGGGAAATTTTGGGAATTTTGGGAATTTGGGGATTTGGGTCCCGGGACTATTCTGGGATGGATTTGAGGAGTTCTTGAGAAGTTTTTTTTCATGTTTTGATGATTTTTTGACGATATCTTGAGTTTTTTTCCGGGGGATTTTTTTGGGGGAAATTTTGGGAATTTTGGGGATTTTTGGGATTTGGTAATTTGCATCTCGGGGACTATTCTGGGATGGATTTGGGGATTTTTTTAGAGGATCTTTTTCAATTTATTGATTTTTTTTTCTGATTTTTTTCTGATTTTTTGAGTTTTTTTCTGGGGATTTTTTTGGGGGAAATTTTGGGAATTTTGGGGAACGTTGGGAATTTGGGGATTTGGGTCCCGGGACTATTCTGGGATGGATTTGAGGATTTCTTGAGGAGTTTTTTTCATGTTTTGACGATTTTTTGACGATTTTTTGAGGTTTTTTTCCGGGGATTTTTTTGGGGGGAATTTTGGGAATTTTGGGAATTTTGGGATTTGGGTCCCGGGACTATTCTGGGATGGATCCCCAGGTGGCCCCCGAGGAGCGCGTCGGGGCCCTCAAGGCGCTGCTGGCCGAGCGGCTCCAGGTGCCGGTGGAGCAGCAGCGGCTCCTGTTCCGCGGCAAGGCCCTGGCAGGTGAAATTTGGCAATTTCCGGCAATTTTGGGCCATTTGGGGCGTTTTGGGAAGTTTTGCAAAATTCAGGGAATTTTGGGGGGATTTGGGGTTTTTTTTCCCGGGGTTTTGGGGATTTATTTTGAATTTTTTTTTGATTTTTTGGGGATTTTTTTGAAATTTTGGGGGGGAAATTGGGAGAATTTTTTGGGGAGGTTTGGGGGGATTTGGGGATTTTTTTTTTTTTTTGCCTGGGGTTTTTGGGAATTTTTTTTTTTTTAGTTTTTTGGGGATTTTTGGAAAATTTTGGGATTTTTGGGGGGGGATTTTGGGAATTTTTGCATAATTTGGGGGGATTTGGGGAAATTTTTTGGGGAGGTTTGGGGATTGTTTGGGGTTTTTTTGGAAATTTTTGGGAATTTTGGGTGGGAAATTTGGGAGGTGTTTTTTCCAATTTTGGGGGATTTTGGGGAGGATTTTGGAGTTTTTTTTTTCAATTTTGGGGGATTTTTTTGGCAATTTCCGGGAATTTTTGGGGGGAGATTTTTTTGGCAATTTTGGGGGTATTTTTTTTGCAATTTCTGGGGATATTTTTGGTGGGGAGGGAATTTTGTTCAATTTTGGGGGATATTTTTTTGCAATTTTGGGGGATTTGGGAGAATATTTTGGGGAATTTTTGGGAGGATTTTTTTGGCAATTCCGGGGCTGTTTTTGGGTTATTTTTGGGGGGATTTTGTTCAATTCTGGGGAGATTTTTTAGCAATTTCGGGGCTATTTTCAGGGTATTTTTGGGGGGATTTGGTTCAATTTTGGGGTATTTTTTTTTGCAATTTTGGGGTATTTGGGGGAATATTTTGTTGAATTTTGGGGGTATTATTTTGCCAGTTCCGGGGCTGGTTTTGGGGAATTTTCCAACCGTTTCGGGGCTGGTTTCGGAGGGATTTTGTTCAATTTTGGGGTATTTGGGGGGGAATATTTGGGGGGATTTTTTTGCCAGTTCCGGGGCTGGTTTTGGGCTATTTTTGGGGGGGATTTTGTTAAATTTTGGGGCGATTATTTTGCCAATTTCGGGGCTGGTTTTGGGCTATTTTTGGGGGAATTTTCTTCAATTTTGGGGTATTTGGGGGAATATTTTGTTCAATTTTGGGGATATTATTTTGCCAGTTCCGGGGCTGTTTTTGGGGTATTTTCCGGCCGTTTCGGGGCTGGTTTTCGGGGGATTTTGTTCAATTTTCGGGGGATTATTTTGGCAATTCCGGGGCTGTTTTTGGGCTATTTTTGGGGGGATTTTCTTCAATTTTGGGGTATTTGGGGGAATATTTTGGGGGGATTTTTTTAGCAATTTCGGGGCTGTTTTGGGGGGTATTCTGTTCAATTTTGGGGTATTTGGGGGAATATTTTGGGGTATTTTGGGGGTATTATTTTGCCAATTCCGGGGCTGGTTTTGGGCTATTTTTGGGGGGATTTTCTTCAATTTTGGGGTATTTGGGGGAATATTTTGTTCAATTTTGGGGGTATTATTTTGCCAATTCCGGGGTTGTTTTTGGGGTATTTTCCGGCCGTTTCGGGGCTGGTTTCGGGGGGATTTTCTTCAATTTTGGGGTATTTGGGGGAATATTTTGGGGGGTATTATTTTGCCAATTCCGGGGCTGGTTTTGGGCTATTTTTGGGGGGGTTTTGTTCCATTTTGGGGTATTTGGGGGAATATTTTGGGGTATTTTGGGGGCATTATTTTGCCAATTCCGGGGCTGGTTTTGGGCTATTTTTGGGGGGATTTTCTTCAATTTTGGGGTATTTGGGGGAATATTTTGGGGGTATTTTTTTAGCAATTTCGGGGCTGTTTTCGGGGGATTTTGTTCAATTTTGGGGTATTTGGGGGAATATTTTGGGGGTATTTTTTTAGCAATTCCGGGGCTGTTTTGGGGGGATTTTGTTCCATTCTGGGGGGATTGTTTTGCCAATTCCGGGGCCGTTTTTGGGGTGAATAAACGGGATTTCCGCAGACGAGCGCCGCCTCTGCGATTACTCCATCGGGCCCTCGGCGCGCCTCAACCTCGTCCTGAGGCCCCCCCCGGGGGGGGGAGGGGCCGCGGCCGCCCCTCCCCCCCCCGCCCCTCCCCCCCCGGCGCGCGGGGACCCCCCCGAGCCCCCCCCGAGCCCCTTCGGGCCCGGCCTGGCCCAAATCCTGGGGAGACATTTCGGGAGCCAGGAGGGACCCCGCGTGCTGCAGCAGCTGCTGAAGGTGGGACGGGGATTGGGGGGAATTTGGGAAAAATTGGGGGATTTGGGGGAAAATTGGGGATTTGGGGGAAAAATTGGGGGATTTGGGGGAAAAATTGGGGGATTTGGGGAAAAAATTGGGGGAAAAATATAGGGATTTTGGGGGAAAAATTGGGGGGAAACTGGGATTTTTAGGGGATTTTAATGGGGTTTTGGAGAAAATTTGGGATTTTTGGGGGATTTGGGGGGAAAAATTGGGGGATTTTGGGGAAAATAATTGGGGGATTTTGGGGGAAAAATTGGGGGATTTTGGGGAAAATAATTGGGGGATTTTGGGGAAAATTGGGGGATTTGGGGGTAAAAATTAGGGGATTTTGGGGAAAAATATGGGGATTTTGGGGAAAAAAAACGGGGGATTTGGGGAAAAAAAATGGGGGATTTTGGGGGAAAAATATGGGGGGATTTTGGGGGAATGTTGGGATTTTTAGGGGATTTCAGGGAAAATTTGGGGTTTTGGGAGGATTTTGGGGGGATTTGGGGGAAATATTGGGGATTTTGGGGTGATATGGGGGATTTTGGGGACATTTAGGGGGATTTGGGGAAACATTTGGGATTTTGGGGGGATTTTGGGGAGACATTTCGGGAGCCAGGAGGGACCCCGCGTGCTGCAGCAGCTGCTGAAGGTAGGACGGGGATTGGGGGGAATTCGGGGGATTTTGGGAAAAATTGGGGGATTTGGGGGAAAATTGGGGGATTTTGGGGAAAAATTGGGGGATTTTGGGGAAAAATATGGGGATTTTGGGGAAAAAAACGGGGGATTTGGGGGAAAAATTGGGGGATTTGGGGAAAAATTGGGGGAAAAATATAGGGATTTTGGGGGAAAAATTGGGGGGAAACTGGGATTTTTAGGGGATTTTAATGGGGTTTTGGGGAAAATTTGGGATTTTTGGGGGATTTGGGGGGAATTTTGGGGATTTTGGGAAAAAATTGGGGGATTTGGGGGAAAAATTGGGGGATTTTGGGGAAAAATATGGGGATTTTGGGGAAAATTGGGGGATTTGGGGGTAAAAATTAGGGTATTTTGGGGAAAAATATGGGGATTTTGGGGAAAAAAAATGGGGGATTGTGGGGGAAAAATTGGGGATTTTGGGGGAAAAATATGGGGGGATTTTGGGGGAATGTTGGGATTTTTAGGGGATTTCAGGGAAAATTTGGGATTTTTGGGAGGATTTTGGGAAGTTTTGGGGGGGAATATTGGGGATTTTGGGGTGATATGGTGGGTTTTGGGGACATTTAGGGGGATTTGGGGAAAAATTTGGGATTTTGGGGGGATTTTGGGGAGACATTTCGGGAGCCAGGAGGGACCCCGCGTGCTGCAGCAGCTGCTGAAGGTGGGACGGGGGATTTTGGGGGGAATTTGGGAAAAATTGGGGGATTTTGGGGGAATTTTGGGGATTTTTAAGGGATTTTTAGGGGATTTTGGGGAAAATTTGGGATTTTTGGGCAATTTGGGGGGAAATTTGGGGGAATATTGGGATTTTTAGTGGACTTTTGGGGGATTTGGGGAAATTTTGGGAGGATTTTTGGGAATGTTGGGATTTTTAGGGGATTTTGGGTGGATTTGGAATGAATTTGGGGGAGATTTGGCGATTTTGGGGTTTAGGGGGATTTTGGGGAGACATTTCGGGAGCCAGGAGGGACCCCGCGTGCTGCAGCAGCTGCTGAAGGTGGGACGGGGATTGGGGGGAATTCGGGGGATTTTGGGAAAAATTGGGGGATTTGGGGGAAAAATTGGGGGATTTGGGGGAAAAATTGGGGGATTTGGGGGAAAAATTGGGGATTTTGGGGAAAAAAAACGGGGGATTTGGGGAAAAAAAATGGGGGATTTTGGGGAAAAATATGGGGGGATTTTGGGGGAATATTGGGATTTTTAGGGGATTTCAGGGAAAATTTGGGATTTTTGGGAGGATTTTGGGAAGTTTTGGGGGGATTTGGGGGGAATATTGGGGATTTTGGGGTGATATGGTGGGTTTTGGGGACATTTAGGGGGATTTGGGGAAACATTTGGGATTTTGGGGGGATTTTGGGGTGACATTTCGGGAGCCAGGAGGGACCCCGCGTGCTGCAGCAGCTGCTGAAGGTGGGACGGGGGTTTGGGGGGAATTCGGGGGATTTTGGGAAATATTGGGGGATTTTGGGGAAAAATTGGGGGATTTGGGGAAAAATTGGGGGATTTGGGGGAAAAATTGGGGGAAAAATATGGGGATTTTGGGGGAAAAATTGGGGGGAAACTGGGATTTTTAGGGGATTTTAATGGGGTTTTGGGGAAAATTTGGGATTTTTGGGGGATTTGGGGGGAATTTTGGGGGAATTTTGGGGGAATATTGGGGATTTTGGGGTGATAAGAGGGATTTTGGGGAAATTTAGGGGGATTTGGGGAAACATTTGGGATTTTGGGGGGATTTTGGGGAGACATTTCGGGAGCCAGGAGGGACCCCGCGTGCTGCAGCAGCTGCTGAAGGTGGGACGGGGATTTTGGGGGGAATTCGGGGGATTTTGGGAAAAAATTGGGGGATTTGGGAAAAAATTGGGGGAAAAATATAGGGATTTTGGAGGAAAAATTGGGGGGATACTGGGATTTTTAGGGGATTTTAATGGGGTTTTGGGGAAAATTTGGGATTTTTGGGGGATTTGGGGGAATTTTGGGGGAATATTGGGGATTTTTAAGGGATTTTTAGGGGATTTTGGGGAAAATTTGGGATTTTTTTGGGGATTTGGGGGGGAAATTTGGGGGAATATTGGGATTTTTAGCAGACTTTTGGGGGATTTTGGGAAATGTTGGGGGGATTTTGGAGAATATTGGGGATTTTTAGGGGATTTTGGGGAAAATTGGGGATTTTTGGGGGATTGTAGGGGGATTTTGGGAAATTTTGGGGGGATTTTTGGGGAATGTTGGGATTTTTAGGGGATTTTGGGGGGATTTGGGATGAGTTTGGGGGAGATTTGGGGATTTTGGGGGGATTTTGGGGGAATTTGGGAAAAAATTGGGGGAATTGGGGAAAATTGGGGGGAAATTTGGCGGATTTTGGGGGAATATTGGGGATTTTTAGGGGATTTTAATGGGATTTTCGGGGAATTTTGGGACAAAATAGGGGAAATTTGGGGAAAGTTTGGTGAATTTTGGGGGCAAGTTGGGTGGATTTGGGGGATTTTTTGAGGGAATTTTGGGGGATTTGGGGGGAAATTGGGGAAATTTTGGGGGAAATTGGGGAAATTTTGGGGGAATATTGGGATTTTTAGTGGATTTTAATGGGATTTTGGACAAAATTTGGGATTTTCGGGGCGATTTGGGGGGATTTTGGGGGTTATTTTGGGGTCCCGGATAATTTTTTATGTGATTTTGGGGTCCGGGCTGATTTTGGGGTTATTTTGGGGTTTTGGGTGGAATTATTGTGGTTTCCGGGTGAGATTTTGGGGTTATTTTGGGGTCCTGGCTGATTTTGGGCTGATTTGGGGTGGTTTTGGGCTGATTTTGGGCTGATTTTTGGGCTGATTTTGGGCTGATTTTGGGTGATTTTAGGGTGATTTTGGGCTGATTTTAGGGTGATTTTGGGCTGATTTTAGGGTGATTTTGGGCTGATTTGGGCTGATTTGGGGTGGTTTTGGGCTGATTTGGGGTGATTTGGGGTGATTTTTGGGCTGATTTTGGGCTGATTTGGGGTGATTTTTGGGCTGATTTTGGGCTGATTTTTGGGGTGGTTTTGGGCTGATTTTGGGGTGATTTGGGCTGATTTTGGGTGATTTTGGGTGATTTGGGGTGGTTTTGGGCTGATTTTTGGGCTGATTTTTGGGGTGATTTTGGGGTGATTTTGGGTGATTTTGGGTGATTTGGGTTGATTTTGGGCTGATTTTGGCTGATTTTGGGGTGATTTTTGGGCTGATTTGGGTTGATTTTGGGGTGATTTTTGGGCTGATTTTGGGCTGATTTGGGGTGATTTTGGGCTGATTTTGGGGTGATTTTGGGGTGATTTTGGGCTGATTTTTGGGCTGATTTTGGGGTGATTTGGGGTGATTTTGGGTGATTTTGGGCTGATTTTGGGCTGATTTGGGCTGATTTTGGGCTGATTTTGGGTGATTTTGGGCTGATTTTTGGGCTGATGTTTGGGCTGATTTGGGCTGATTTTTGGGCTGATTTCTGGGGTGTTTTTGGGCTGATTTTGGGCTGATTTTTGGGCTGATTTTGGGGTGATTTTGGGTGATTTCGGGCTGATTTGGGGTGGTTTTGGGCTGATTTGGGGTGATTTTTGGGCTGATTTCTGGGGTGATTTTTGGGCTGATTTTTGGGCTGATTTTGGGCTGATTTGGGGTGATTTGGGCTGATTTTGGGCTGATTTTGGGCTGATTTTGGGCTGATTTTGGGCTGATTTTGGGCTGATTTGGGCTGATTTTGGGCTGATTTTGGGTGATTTTGGGCTGATTTGGGGTGATTTGGGCTGATTTTGGGCTGATTTTGGGGTGATTTTGGGTGGTTTTGGGCTGATTTGGGGTGGTTTTGGGTGATTTTGGGCTGATTTGGGGTGATTTGGGCTGATTTTGGGCTGATTTGGGGTGATTTTGGGTGATTTGGGCTGATTTGGGGTGGTTTTGGGTGATTTTGGGCTGATTTGGGGTGGTTTTGGGTGATTTTGGGGTGATTTGGGCTGATTTTGGGGTGGTTTTGGGTGATTTTGGGCTGATTTGGGGTGGTTTTGGCTCCCAGGACTACGAGCGGGCGCTGCGCGGGCTCAGCCTGGACGAGCTCGAGCGTTTGGGGGCGCGGCTGCTGCAGGAGGGGGGAGGGGCCCCCCCCGCCCCCTGAGCGCCCCCAAAACCCCAATTTACCCAAAAATCCCCAATTTACCCAAAATATCCCGAATTCATCCAAAATATCCCGAATTTATTCAAAAATTCCGTGAATTTACCTCAAAAATCCCCAATTTTACAGTGAATTTACACCCAAAATTCCCGATATTTCAGCAAATGTTACCCCAATAATTCCCGAATTTCGCCCAAAATTCCCGAATTTATCCCCAAAAAGTCCCAATTTTACAGAAAATATTACCCCGAAAATCCCCAAATTTACGCAAAAATTCCCAAATTTGACCCAAAAATCCCCAAATTTTGCCCAAATCCTCGCGGTGCTGAATAAAGGAGAGAGAGAACGGCTCGGACTGGGACAAACTGGGACAAACTGGGACAAACTGGGAGGGACTGGGAGAGCCCTTGAGGGGTTACTGGGAGCACTGGGCCCATTCCCAGTTCCATACTGGGAGCACTGGGCCCATTCCCAGTTCCATACTGGGAGCACCGGGCCCATTCCCAGTTCCATACTGGGAGCACCGGGCCCATTCCCAGTTCCATTCCCAGTTCCATACTGGGAGCACTGTGCCCATTCCCAGTTCCATACTGGGAGCACTGGGCCCATTCCCAGTTCCATTCCCAGTTCCATACTGGGAGCACTGGGCCCATTCCCAGTTCCATACTGGGAGCACTGGGCCCATTCCCAGTTCCATTCCCAGTTCTGAACTGGGAGCACCGGGCCCGTTCCCAGTTCCATACTGGGAGCACTGGGCCCATTCCCAGTTCCATTCCCAGTTCTGAACTGGGAGCACCGGGCCCGTTCCCAGTTCCATACTGGGAGCACTGGGCCCATTCCCAGTTCCATTCCCAGTTCCATACTGGGAGCACCGGGCCCTTCCCAGTTCCATACTGGGAGCACTGTGCCCATTCCCAGTTCCATACTGGGAGCACTGGGCCCATCCCAGTTCCATACTGGGAGCACCGGGCCCATTCCCAGTTCCATTCCCACTTCCATACTGGGAGCACTGGGAGGTTACTGGGATGTCCTGGGAGGGCACCGGAAGCGCCGCCCGCCGCAGGGGCTGCCGGGAGTTGTAGTCCCCGCCTCCCATCCGCCCGTGACGTCACCACCACCGCCCTCTCTCCCTCCTTATTGGCCAAACCGCCACCCCGCCCTCGCTCCCGATTGGCCTCTCCATTGCGCCCTCCGATTGGCCGATCCACACGCAAAGGGCGGGACGCGCCAGCTGATTGGTGCGCGACGAGCGCGCCGGGCGCTGATTGGTGGAGGCGGGAACCCGGAAGCGGCGCGGGCAGCGCGGGGCGACAGCGGCGGTGCGGGGGGGGGGAACCCAAATTTGGGGGTCCCGGGGATTTTTGGGGGTCCTGGAGAATTTGGGGGGTCCCTGGGGGGTCCCGTTAATTCTGGGGGGTCCTGGGGGGGGGGTCTCGAAAATTTGGGGGGTCCCGATAATTTTGGGGGGTCCTGGGGTGGGTCTTGTTAATTTTGGGGGGTCCCTGGGGGGTCCTGATAATTTTGGGGGGGGGTCTCGAGGATTTGGGGGGGGCCCCGATAATTTTGGGGGGTCCCGGGCCATTTTTGGGGGGGGTCTCGGTAATTTTGGGGGGTCCCGGGCCATTTTTGGGGGGGGGTCTCGGTAATTTTGGGGGGTCCCGATAATTTTGGGGGGGATCTCGAGGATTTTGGGGGGTTCCGGGTTTTTGGGGGGGTCCCGGTAATTTTGGGGGTTCGCGGTGATTTTGGGGTCTCTGACCCCCCCCCCCCCTTCCCTTGCAGCCCCCCCGGAGCGCCATGAGAGCCGCGGGTAGGGGGAGGGGATTGCGGGAATTTGGGGGAAATTTGGGGGATTTGGGGCAAATATGGCGTTTTCAGGATAATTTTGGGTTCTTTTTGGGGTATTTTTGGGGTATTTTTAGGATGTTTTTGGGATATTTTGTGGCTGGGTTTGGGGTGATTTTGGGCGGATTTTGAGGTGATTTGGGCTGGTTTTTGGCTGATTTTTGGGATATTTTGGGGCTGATTTTGGGCTGGTTTTGTGCTTTTTGTGGGCTGATTTTTGGGATATTTTGGGGTGGTTTTGGGCTGATTTTGGGTTGTTTTTGGTCTGATTTTGGGCTGGTTTGGGGCTGATTTTTGGGATATTTTGGGCTGATTTTGGGTTGGTTTTGGGGTGATTTTGGGCTGGTTTTGGGGGGTTTCTGGGCTGATTTTTGGAGGATTTTTGGGCTGATTTTGGATGGGTTTTGGGCTGATTTTTGGGGGATTTTTGGGCTGATTTTGGGCTGTTTCTGGGATGTTTTTGGGCTGATTTTGGGCTGATTTCGGGCTGTTTTTGTGCTGTTTCTGGGCTGATTTCGGGCTGTTTTTTGGGCAGTTTCTGGGATGTTTTTGGGCTGATTTCGGGCTGTTTTTGGGCTGATTTTGGGCTGATTTCGGGCTGTTTTTTGGGCAGTTTCTGGGATGTTTTTGGGCTGATTTCTGGCTGTTTTTTGGGCAGTTTCTGGGATGTTTTTGGGCTGATTTCGGGCTGTTTTTTGGGCTGTTTCTGGGATGTTTTTGGGCTGATTTTGGGCTGATTTCGGGCTGTTTTTGTGCTGTTTCTGGGCTGATTTCGGGCTGTTTCTGGGCTGTTTCTGGGATGTTTTTGGGCTGATTTCGGGCTGTTTTTTGGGCAGGTTTTGGGTGTTTTTGGGCAGATTTTGGGCTGATTTCGGGCTGTTTTTTGGGCAGTTTTTGGGATGTTTTTGGGCAGATTTCAGGCTGGTTTTTGGGCAGTTTTTGGGTGTTTTTGGGATGTTTCTGGGCTGATTTCGGGCTGATTTCTGGCTGTTTTTTGGGCAGTTTCTGGGATGTTTTTGGGCTGATTTCGGGCTGTTTTTTGGGCAGTTTCTGGGATGGTTTTGGGCTGATTTCGGGCTGTTTTTGGGCAGTTTCTGGGATGTTTTTGGGCTGATTTCGCGCTGGTTTTTGGGCAGTTTCTGGGATGTTTTTTGCTGTTTTTGGGCTGATTTCCGGCTGTTTTTCGGGCTGTTTCTGGGATGTTTTTGGGCTGATTTTGGGCTGATTTCGGGCTGTTTTTTGGGCAGTTTCTGGGATGTTTTTGGGCTGATTTCGGGCTGTTTTTTGGGCAGTTTCTGGGATGTTTTTGGGCTGATTTCGGGCTGTTTTTGGGCAGTTTCTGGGATGGTTTTGGGCTGATTTCGGGCTGTTTTTTGGGCAGTTTCTGGGATGTTTTTGGGCTGATTTCGGGCTGTTTTTTGGGCAGTTTCTGGGATGTTTTTGGGCTGATTTTGGGCTGATTTCGGGCTGATTTTGGGCAGTTTCTGGGATGTTTTTGGGCTGATTTTGGGCTGATTTCGGGCTGTTTTTTGGGCAGTTTCTGGGATGTTTTTGGGCTGATTTCGGGCTGTTTTTTGGGCAGTTTCTGGGATGTTTTTGTGCTGTTTTTGGGCTGATTTCGGGCTGTTTTTCGGGCAGGTTTTGGGTGTTTTTGGGCAGGTTTTTGGGCAGATTTGGGGCTGTTTTTGTGCTGTTTTTGGGCTGATTTCGGGCTGTTTTTTGGGAAGTTTCTGGGATGGTTTTGGGCAGATTTTGGGCTGATTTCGGGCTGTTTTTTGGGCAGGTTTTGGGTGTTTTTGGGGTGTTTTTGGGCTGATTTCAGGCTGTTTTTTGGGCTGGTTTTGGGATGTTTTTGGGCTGATTTCGGGCTGTTTTTCGGGCAGGTTTTGGGTGTTTTTGGGCTGATTTCGGGCTGGTTTTTGGGCTGTTTCTGGGATGTTTTTGGGCTGATTTCGGGCTGGTTTTTGGGCAGGTTTTGGGTGTTTTTGGGGTGTTTTAGGGAGTTTTTGTGCCCCCAGGCCCCCTGCGCCTCCTGGCCCTGGGGGCGGCCGCCGGGCTGGCCTGGCTGGCGGTGACGTCACTGCTGGGCCCCGCCCGGGCCCCGCCCACCCTGCTGAGGCTGCTGCGGCGTGAGTGGGCGGGGCCAAGGGGGCGGGGCCAAAGGAAGGAGCCAAAGTGGGCGGGGCTAAAAGGGGCGGGGCTAAAGGGGCGGGGCCAAAGGAATGAGCAAAAGGAGGCGGGGCTAAAAGGGCGGAGTCCAAAGGGAGCGGGGCTAAAGGCGGGGCTAAAGGCAAGGCTAAAGGGGCGGGGCTCAAGGGGCGGGGCCAAAGGGGGCGAGGGCCAAAGGGGCGGGGCCAAAGGGGGCGGGGCCAAATGGGGACGGGGCTAAAGGGGGCGGGGCCAAAGGGGCGAGGCCAAAGGGGCGGGGCCAGGGGGTTAAGGGGGCGGGGCTAAAGGGGGCGGGGCCCTATGGGTCGGGTTAAAAGGGGTGGGCCCAAAGGGGCGGGGCCAAAGGAGAACTGGGCTAAAAGGGCGGAGCCCAAAGGGGGCGGGGCTAAAGGGGGCGGGGACAAATGGGGGCGGGCCTAAAGGGGCGGGGCTAAACGGTGAAGCCAAAGGGGGCGGGGACAAATTAGGGCGGGGCCAAAGGGGTGGGGGCCAAATGGGGGCGGGGCCAAATGGCAGAGCCCAAAGAGGGCGGGGCCAAAGGGGCGGGGTCAAAGGGGGCGGGGCTAAAATGGCGGAGCCCAAAGAGGGCGGGGCTAAAGGGGCGGGGCTAAAGGGGGCGGGGCCAAATGAGGGCGGGGGTAAATGAGGACTGGGCTAAAATGGCGGAGCCCAAAGAGGGCGGGGCTAAAGGGGCGGGGCTAAAGGGGGCGGTGACAAATAAGGGCGGGGCCAAATGAGGACTGGGCTAAAAGGGCGGAGCCCAAAGGGGGCGGGGCTAAAAGGGAACGGGGCCAAATGAGGGCGTGGCTAAAGGGACGGGGGTAAAAATGGGCGTGGCCAGAGGGGGCGGGGCTAAAGGGGGCGGGGCTAAAGGATGAAGTCAAAGAGGGCGGGGCCAAAAGGGGCGGGGCCAAAAGATGGCGGGGCTAAAGGGCCGAAGCCAAATGGTGCAGGCCAAAGGGGCTGGGCCAAAGGGGGCGTGGTTAAAGGGGCGGAGCCAGGGGCAGAGGGGCGGGGCAATGAAGCAATGGCAAGGGGCCAAAGGGGCGGGGTTAGGGGCTAAAGGGGCGGGGCCATGGGCTAAAGGGGCGGGGTTAAAGGGGACTGAACCAATGGGCGGGGCCAAAAGGGGGCGGGGCTAAAGGGGCGGAACCAAGGGGCGGGGGCAAATGGGGAGGGAAAAAAGGGGCGGGACCAAAGAGGGCGGGGTTAAAGGGGGTGTGGCCAAAGGGGGCGGGGTTAAAGGGGTGGAGCCAGGGCATAGGGGCGGGGCAAAGAAGTAATGGCAAGGGGGCAAAGGGGCGGGGTTAGGGGCTAAAGGGGTGGGGGTGGAGCTAAAGGGGGTGGGGGCAAGGTCTAAAGGGGGTGGAGCTAAAGGGGCGGGACCACTGGATAAAGGGGGAGGGGCCAGGGCCGAAGGGGGCGGGGTTAAAGGGGGCGGGGCCAGAAGCCAAAGGGGAGGGGCTAAAGGGGGTGGGGCTAAAGGGGCAGGGCCAGGGGCTAAAGGGGAGGGGCAAAATATCCCAGGTGAGGGAGGGGCTAAATAGGGTGGGGTTAAAGGGGGAGGGGCTAAAGGGGGCGGGGCAAATGAGAAGGAGCAAGGGGAGGGGCTAATGAGGGGGAGGGGCAAAATAGCCCCGGTGGAGGAGGGGCTAAAGGGGGAGGGGTCAAAGGGGGAGGGGCAATCGATGGGGAGGGGCTAAGGGGGGACCCCAAAACTCGGGGGGGGGGAGGGGCAAAGGGAAGCCCGGGGGGAGGGGAGACCCCGCGGTGGGGGAGGGTTGGCGCTCCTTAAGCCCCGCCCCCGATGCATTAAACCCCGCCCCTTTTAAGCCACGCCCCTTTCCCCCTGCAGGTGATGAGAACCCGCCCACGGCAGGTGAGGGGGAGGGGTTAATTAATTTCGGGAGGGGTTAATTAATTGGGGGAGGGGCTGATGAAATGGGGGAGGAGCCAATTCAATGGGGGAGGGGCAATTTAAAAAAGCGGGTTAATTAAATTGGGGGGGATTATTTTTTGATGGGGGGTCCCGGGATATTTTGGGGAGGGGTCCCGGGATATTTTGGGGAGGGGTCCCAGGATATTTTGGGGAGGGGTCTGACTGGCCCCGCCCCCGCAGAGCCCCGCCCCCCCCGGTTCAAGTGCGGCCTCCCCCGGCCCTGCCCCCCCCGGCATTTCGCCTTCCGCCTCCTGAGCGGCGCCGCCAACGTGGTGGGACCGCGGATCTGCCTGGAGGGGCGAGAGTGAGCGGGGGAGGGGCTGAAGGGCGGGGGAGGGGCTGAAAGGGTGGGGGAGGGGCTGGAAGGGTGGGGGAGGGGCCGAGGATCTGCCTGGAGGGGAGAGAGTGAGCGGGGGAGGGGCTGGAAGGGTGGGGGAGGGGCTGAAATGGTGGGGGAGGGGTTAATGGGGTGGGGGAGGGGTTAATGGGGTGGGGGAGGGGCTGAGGATCTGCCTGGAGGGGAGAGAATGAGAGGGGGAGGGGCTGAAAGGATGGGGGAGGGGCTGAAAGGGTGGGGGAGGGGAAAACTGGGGGTGGGGCGGAGTTAATGGGGTGGGGGAGGGGCTAAATGAGAGGGAGGGGCTGAAATGGTGTGGGAGGGGCTAAAGGGATTGGGGGAGGGGCTGAAGGGGGTGGGGGAGGGTCTGGGGGCGGGGTTTGATGCTGACCCCTCCCCTCCCCCCTCTCAGGTTGATGAGCAGCGTCAAGAACAACGTGGGGAGGGGCCTGAACATCGCCCTGGTCAACGGTGGGGGAGGGGAAACGGGGTGGGGGAGGGGCTCCGAGGGGTGGGGAGGGGCTTAGAGGGGAGGGAGTGGGGTTAATGGGGTGGGGGAGGGGCAGATTTGGAGGGGGAGGGGCGGATTTTTTGGGGGAGGGGCAGATTTAGGGGAGGGGAGGGGTTAATGGGGTGGGGGAGGGGCAGATTTGGGGGGGAGGGGCGGATTTAGGGGAGGGGTCGGGGTCCTGCCCCTCCCCCCCCCCTCACCCCCCGCCCCTCCCCCCCAGGGGTCAGCGGGGAGCTGATCGCGGCCCAGGCCTTCGACATGTGGGCAGGGGGTGAGCGCCCCTCCCCCACCCCGCCCCTCCCCCACCCCCCTCTGACCCTCCCCTCCCCCCAAATCCGCCCCCCCCCCAAATCTGACCCCTCCCCCACCCAAATCTGACCCCTCCCCCACGCCCCTCTGCCCCTCCCCCTCCCAAATCCGCCCCTTCCCCACCCCTCCCTGGCCCCTCCCATTTTTTGATTGATTCTCCCAATTTTGGGTTTTTTTCCCCGATTTTTGGGGTGATTTTCCCCGATTTTTGGGTTTCTTTCCCTGATTTTTGGGGTGATTTCCCCTGATTTTTGGGGCGATTTCTCTGGATTTTTGGGGTTTTTTCCCCAATTTTTGGGGTGATTTCCCCTGATTTTTGGGGTGATTTTCCCCCCGATTTTTGGGGTGATTTCCCCTGATTTTTGGGTGATTTCTCCTGATTTTTGGTGTTATTTTTCCCTGATTCTTGGGCTGATTTTCCCCCAATTTTTGGGCTGATTTCCCCAATTTTTGGGGTGATCTTTCCCCCGATTTTTGGGCTGATTTCCCCAATTTTTGGGGTGATCTTTCCCCCGATTTTTGGGGTGATTTTCCCCCCGATTTTTGGTGTTATTTTCCCCCGATTTTTGGGGTGATTTCCCGATTTTCGGGGTGATTTCCCCGTTTCCAGACGTGGAGGATCTGCTCCGGTTCCTGCGGCCGCTGCACGAGGGAACCTTGGTGCTCGTGGCCTCCTACGACGACCCCGCCACCAAGTCAGCCCCGGGGCTTGGGGGGATTTGGGGGTCCCGGGGGGAATTTGGGGTCCCCAGGGGGGATTTGGGGGGTCCCGGGGGGAATTTGGGGGTCCCATGTGGGATTTGGGGACATTTGGAGGGTCTTGGGGGGTTCTTGGGGGGATTTGGGGGGTCCCGGGGGGGGATTTTGGGGGTCCCATGTGGGATTTGGGGACATTTGGAGGGGTCTGGGGGGGATTTGGGGGGTCCTGGGGAGGTTTTGGGGGTCCTGAGGGGGATTTTGGGGGGATTTGGGTGGGTTTTGGGGGTCCCAGGGGGAATTTGGAGACATTTTGGGGGTCCCCAGGGGGGATATGGGGACATTTGGGGGCTCCCTGGGGGGATTTGAGGGGTCTCAGAGAGGATTTGGAGGATTTGGGGGGGACTTGGGGGGTCCCGGGGGGGATTTGGGGGTCCAGGGGGGAATTTGGAGACATTTTGGGGGTCCCCATGGGGGATTTGGGGACATTTGGGGGCTCCCTGGGGGGATGTGAGGGGTCTCAGAGGGGATTTGGGGGGTCTGGGGGGATTTGGGGGGTCTCTGGGGGGTTTGGGTGGTCCTGGGGTGGATTTGGGGGGGAATTTGGGGGTCCCCAGGGAGGATTTAGGGGGTCTTGGGGGGTTCTTGGGGAGGTTTTGGGGTCCGGGGCTGTTTTTGGGATTCCCTGAGAGTTTTTTGGGGTCCCAGGGCGATTTTTGGGGTCCCTGGCCGGGATTTTTGGGGTTTCTGGGCTGTTTTGGGGGTCCTGGGCGTTTTTTGAGGTCCGGGCTGAGTTTTTGGGGTTCGAGTTGAGTTTTTGGGGTCCGGGGGGTTTTTTGGGGTCCGGGTGGAGTTTTTGGGATTCCCTGAGGTTTTTTGGGGTCCGGGTTGATTTTTTGGGGTCCGGGTTGAGTTTTTGGGGTCCCGGGTTGAGTTTTTGGGGTCCGGGTTGATTTTTTGGGGTCCCAGGGCAGTTTTTGGGGTCCGGGCTGAGTCTTTGGGGTCCCGGGGCAGTTTTTGGGGTCCCGGGGCGGTTTTTGGGGTCCCGGGGCGGTTTTTGGGGTCCGGGTTGATTTTTTGGGGTCTGGGGCGGTTTTTGGGGTCCCAGGGCAGTTTTTGGGGTCCAGGTTGAGTTTTTGGGGTCCCGGGGCAGTTTTTGGGGTCCGGGTTGAGTTTTTGGGGCAGTTTTTGGGGTGCCCCTGAGCCCCGCCCCCCCAGGCTGACCGAGGAGAGCCGCCGGATTTTTGGGGAGCTCGGCAGCGCCGTGGCCAAAGATTTGGGGTTCAGGGACAGTTGGGTCTTCCTGGGGGCCAAGGGGGTGCAGGACCGGAGCCCCTTCGAGCAGGTGAGAAATTTGGGGGGATTTGGGGAAATTTGGAGAATTTTTTGGGGGGGAAATTTGGGGAATTTTGGGGGGAAATTTGGGGGGATTTTGGGGGGATTTTGAGGGTATTTCAGAGGCATTTGGGGGGTTTAAAGGGGATTTTTTGGGGGGGGTTGGGGGAATTTTGGGGGATTTTGGAGAGTTTAAACGGGATTTTGGGGATGATTTGGGGGAATTTTGGGGGTTTTGGGGGCATTTGGGGGGTTTAAAGGGGATTTTGGGGAGGATTTGGGGGGAATTTGGGGAATTTTGGGAGGTTTGGGGGGATTTGGAGTGATTTTGGGGGGAATTTTGTGGGATTTTTTTGGAATTTTGGGTGATTGGGGATTTTGGGGTGGATTTTGGTGTGATTTCGGGGGATTTTGGGGTGATTTTGGAGTGGATTTTGGGGGATTTTAGGGTGGATTTTGGGGTGATTTTGAGGTGATTTTGGGGTGATTTTGGGGTGGATTTTGGGGTGATTTTGGGGGATTTTGGGGTGATTTTTGGGGTGATTTTGGGGTGATTTTTGGGGTGGATTTTGGGGTGGATTTTGGGGTGGATTTTGGGTTGATTTTGGGGTGGATTTTGGGGTGATTTTGAGGTGATTTTGGGGTGGATTTTGGGGTATTTTGGGGTGGATTTTGAGGTGATTTTGGGGTGATTTTGGGGTGATTTTGGGGTGATTTTTGGGGTGATTTTGGGGTGGATTTTGGGGTGATTTTGGGTGATTTTTGGGGTGATTTTGGGCACTTTGGGCCCCCCGCAGCACGTCCGGAACAGCCGCGGCTCCAACAAGTACGAGGGGTGGCCGCAGGCGCTGGAGCTCGGCGGCTGCGTCCCCCAGCGGCCCCCGGGGTGACCCCAAAACCCGGGGGGACCCCAAAACATCCCGGGGGGACCCCAAAACATCCCGGGAACCCCAAAACATCCCGGGGGGACCCCAGAAACATCCCGGGGGGACCCCAAAACATCCCGGGACCCCAAAACATCCCGGGAACCCCAAAACATCCCGGGGGGGACCCCAAAACCCGGGGGGACCCCAAAAACATCCCGGGGGGACCCCAAAACATCCCGGAGGAACCCCAAAAACATCCCGGGGGATCCCAAAAACATCCCGGGAACCCCAAAACATCCCGGGGGGACCCAAAAACCCGGGGGGGACCCCAAAACATCCCGGGGGGACCCCAAAAACATCCCGGGGGGACCCCAAAACCATCCCGGGGGGACCCCAAAACCCGGGGGGGACCCCAAAACATCCCGGGGGGACCTCAAAACTCACAGAGATCCCAAAAAACCCACAGAGACCCCTCAGGGACCCCGAAAACCCCACAGAGACCCCAAAGTACAAAGTGGGGGACCCCAAAATACACAGAGACCCCCCAAAACCCCACGCAGGGACCCCAAAACTCACAGAGACCCCAAAACCTCCCGGCGGGGACCCCAAAACTTCCCAGTGGGACCCCAAAATACACAGAGACCCCACAGAGACCCCAAAAACCCCACGCAGGGACCCCAAAACTCACAGAGACCCCAAAATACACAGAGACCTCACAGAGACCCCAAAACTTCACTCAATGACCCCAAAACCCAGGGGGACCCCAAAACTTCCCAGTGGGACCCCAAAAACCCCACAGAGACCCCAGAAGGACCCCAAAATCCACAGGGGGCACCCCAAAATTCACAGAGACCCCAAAAACCCCACAGGGACCCCAAAACATCCCAGTGGGACCCCAAAAACCCCACAGAGACCCCAAAAAACCCGCAGAGACCCCCTCAAGGACCCCAAAATCCACAGGGGGCACCCCAAAACTCACGGGGACGCCAAAAACCCCTCAGGGACCCCAAAATGTCCCAGAACCCCCCAAAGCCGAGGATTTGGGGTCCCCCGGGGCAGATTTGGGGTCCCCCGGGCAGATTTGGGGTCCCCCCGGGCACATTTGGGGTCCCCCCGAATTTTAGGGTGTCCCGACTCCCCCCCCCCCCCCCCCGGCCGGGTTTTGGGGCGCTCGGAGCCGTTTTGGGGGTTCGGGGTGAAATTTTTGGGGTTTTTTTGGGGGGTCCCAAATCTCCCCCTCCCCCTCCCCCGGCTCCTTGGGCAGGGGCGGGGCGAATGCAAATGAGCGGGCGGGTAATTAGCATGATAAAGGAGAGGGGCGGGGTTATGCTAATGAAGCGGCGGTTGGGAACGAGGCGGGGCAAATGCAAATAAAGGAGTGCGGTCGGCCAATCACGATGCGAGCTGGGGGAAGCGATGGGCGGGGCTAAGGGCAGCGGGTGGTTATTTGCATAAAGGGGCGGGGCTATGGAAGAACAGCAGGTGGGTATTTGCATAAAGGGGCGTGGCTAGGCAAGAACAGCCAATGGGTATTTACATAAAGGGGCGTGGCTAGGGAATAACAGCAGGTGGGTATTTGCATAAAAGGGCGGGGCTACAAAACGGCAGGCGGATATTTGCATAAAGAGGCGGGGCTACAAAACAGCGGGTATGTATTTGCATAAAGGGGCGGGGTTAGGGAAGAACAGCGGGTGTTTATTTGCATAAAGGGGCGGGGCTGCAAAAACCAGCCGGTGGATGTTTGCATAAAGGGGCGGGGTTACAAAACAGCAGGTAGATATTTGCATAAAGGGGCGGGGCTACGAAAAAAGGCGTGTTGTTATTTGCATAAAGGGGCGGGGCTACAAAACCAGTGGGTGTGTATCTGCATAAAGGGGCGTGGTTGGGGAATAACAGTGGGTGTTATTTGCATAAAGGGGCGGGGCTACAAAAGGCGTGTGGTTATTTGCATAAAGGGGCGGGGCTACAAACCAGTGGGTGTGTATCTGCATAAAGGGGCGTGGCTAGGGAATAACAGTGGGTGTTTATTTGCATAAAGGGGCGGGGCTACAAAAACACGCGTGGTTATTTGCATAAAGGGGCGGGGCTACAAAACCAGTGGGTGTGTATCTGCATAAAGGGGCGTGGTTAGGGAATAACAGTGGGTGTTATTTGCATAAAGGGGCGGGGCTACAAAAAGCCGTGTGGTTATTTGCCTAAAGGGGCGGGGCTACAAAACCAGTGGGTGTGTATCTGCATAAAGGGGCGTGGTTAGGGAATAACAGTGGGTGTTATTTGCATAAAGGGGCGGGGCTATGTATATTTTCTGCGCCGCCAGGCGCGCAGTGCATGCTGGGAGGATTTTTTTGGGGAGAATTTCGGCATTTTTGGGTGCGGTGTGAGGGGACCGGGCCGGTGCGGGGGCCGGGATCAGGATCCGTTCTCACCAGCTCAACACCCGACACGCCCTCGACGGCAGCGCTCCCCATTAAACGGAATTTCGGGCGCCGGAGCCGGAGCCGGAGCTTGCTCCCTCCGCTCCGCGCAGCGTCCCGGCATCGAGAGGGTGAAAAGAGATTAAAAAATGGCTGATGTCGTGATTATATCGCGATTATATCGTGATTATATCGTGATTATATCGTGATTATATTGTGATTATATTGTGATTATATCGCGATTATATCACGATTATATTGTGATTATATTGTGATTATATCGCGATTATATCACGATTATATTGCAATTATATCGCGATTATATCATGATTGTATCGTGATTATATCATGATTATATCATGATTATATCGCGATTATATCGCAATTATATCGTGATTATATCGCGATTATATCGTGATTATATTGCGATTATATTGTGATTATATCGTGATTATATTGCGATTATATCGCAATTATATCGTGATTATATCACGATTATATCGTGATTGTATCGTGAGAGCGGCCACAGCGTCCCGGGACTGCAGTCCATGGAAGGGGAAAACAGAACCTGTGAGGGGGATGAGGGAGGAAATGGTGACGATAATTAAACAAATCATCATCAAATGATGTCCGAGAGGGGGATGAGGGAGGAAATGGCGCCTGGGAGGGGTTTGAGGGGCACCTGAGGGGGAAATGATGCTCACCTGGGCACACCTGAGCTCACCTGGGCACACCTGGGCACAGCTGGGCTCACCTGGGCACACCTGGGCTCACCTGGGCTCACCTGGGCACAGCTGGGCTCACCTGAGCACACCTGGGCACACCTGGGCTCACCTGGGCTCACCTGGGCACAGCTGGGCACACCTGGGCTCACCTGGGCTCACCTGGGCACACCTGGGCTCACCTGGGCACACCTGGGCACACCTGGGCTCACCTGGGCTCACCTGGGCACAGCTGGGCTCACCTGGGCACACCTGGGCACAGCTGGGCACACCTGGGCTCACCTGGGCACAGCTGGGCTCACCTGAGTACACCTGGGCACAGCTGGGCTCACCTGAGTACACCTGGGCACAGCTGGGCACACCTGGGCTCACCTGGGCACACCTGGGCACAGCTGGGCTCACCTGGGCACACCTGGGCACAGCTGGGCACACCTGGGCTCACCTGGGCACACCTGGGCACAGCTGGACACACCTGGGCTCACCTGGGCTCACCTGGGCTCACCTGGGCACACCTGGGCACAGCTGGACACACCTGGGCTCACCTGGGCTCACCTGGGCTCACCTGGGCTCACCTGGGCACACCTGGGCTGACCTGGGCACACCTGGGCTCACCTGGGCACAGCTGGACACACCTGGGCTCACCTGGGCTCACCTGGGCTCACCTGGGCACACCTGGGCTGACCTGGGCACACCTGGGCTCACCTGGGCACAGCTGGACACACCTGGGCTCACCTGGGCACAGCTTGGCACACCTGGGCTCACCTGGGCACAGCTGGGCTCACCTGGGCACACCTGGGCACACCTGGGCACAGCTGGGCTCACCTGGGCTCACCTGGGCACAGCTGGGCTCACCTGGGCTCACCTGGGCTCACCTGGGCACACCTGGGCTCACCTGGGCACAGCTGGGCACACCTGGGCTCACCTGGGCTCACCTGGGCACACCTGGGCTCACCTGGGCACAGCTGGGCTCACCTGGGCTCACCTGGGCACACCTGGGCTCACCTGGGCTCACCTGAGTACACCTGGGCACACCTGGGCTCAGATCCAGCCGCTGGCACCGGGTCCCTGTGGCTCTGAGGGGGCTCAAGAGCCGAGGGGGTCCCTGAGCGGGGCCAGAATTTGGGTGGGGGGTGGGGGTGGTCCCTGGAGACCTCCCCCGAACATGGGGGGGGGTCCCTACAGCTCCCATTGCCCCGAGGGGGTCCCGGCGCTCCCGCCGGGCAGGACGGAGCTCCGCGCGCCGCCCGGAGCTCTGGACACCATGGAGATCCAAACTTCAGCGATCTGGTCAGTCTGGAGATCCAAACTTCAGCGATCTCCTGGTCGCTCTGGAGATCCAAACTTCAGCGAACTCCTGGTCGCTCTGGAGATCCAAACTTCAGTGATCTGGTCAGTCTGGAGATCCAAACTTCAGTGATCTGGTCAGTCTGGAGATCCAAACTTCAGCGATCTCCTGGTCGCTCTGGAGATCCAAAATTCAGTGATCTCCTGGTCGCTCTGGAGATCCAAACTTCAGCGTTCCCCTGGTCGCTCTGGAGATCCAAACTTCAGCGATCTCCTGGTCGCTCTGGAGATCCAAACTTCAGTGATCTGGTCAGTCTGGAGATCCAAACTTCAGCGATCTGGTCAGTCTGGAGATCCAAACTTCAGCGATCTCCTGGTCAGTCTGGAGATCCAAACTTCAGTGATCTCCTGGCTGCTCTGGAGATCTAACCCGTAGTGTTCTCCTGGTCGCTCTGACCACCTTGGAGGTCTGAGCTCTCGGCCGCTCCGGCCAGCCCAGAGGACCAAACTTCACCGATCGAGGACCAAACCTCTCCGATCTCTCCGATCTCTCTCCGATCTCTCTCCGATCTCTCTCCGATCTCTCTCTGATCTCTCTCCGATCTCTCTCTGATCTCTCTCTGATCTCTCTCCGATCTCTCCGATCTCTCTCCGATCTCTCTCCGATCTCTCTCTGATCTCTCTCCGATCTCTCCGATCTCTCTCTGATCTCTCTCCGATCTCTCCGATCTCTCTCCGATCTCTCTCCGATCTCTCTCCGATCTCTCCGATCTCTCTCCGATCTCTCCGATCTCTCTCCGATCTCTCCCCGATCTCTCTCCGATCTCTCTCCGATCTCTCCCCGATCTCTCTCCGATCTCTCTCCGATCTCTCCCCGATCTCTCCCCGATCTCTCCGATCTCTCTCTGATCTCTCTCCGATCTCTCTCCGATCTCTCTCCGATCTCTCTCCGATCTCTCTCCGATCTCTCCGATCTCTCTCCGATCTCTCCCCGATCTCTCCGATCTCTCTCCGATCTCTCTCCGATCTCTCCCCGATCTCTCCGATCTCTCTCCGATCTCTCTGATCTCTCTCCGATCTCTCTCCGATCTCTCTCCGATCTCTCCGATCTCTCTCCGATCTCTCTCCGATCTCTCTGATCTCTCTCCGATCTCTCTCCGATCTCTCTCCGATCTCTCCGATCTCTCTCCGATCTCTCTCCGATCTCTCCCCGATCTCTCTCCGATCTCTCTCCGATCTCTCTGATCTCTCTCCGATCTCTCCGATCTCTCTCCGATCTCTCTCCGATCTCTCTGATCTCTCTCCGATCTCTCTCCGATCTCTCCGATCTCTCTCCGATCTCTCCGATCTCTCTCCGATCTCTCCCCGATCTCTCTCCGATCTCTCTCCGATCTCTCCCCGATCTCTCCCCGATCTCTCCGATCTCTCTCTGATCTCTCTCCGATCTCTCTCCGATCTCTCTCCGATCTCTCTCCGATCTCTCCGATCTCTCTCCGATCTCTCTCCGATCTCTCCCCGATCTCTCCGATCTCTCTCCGATCTCTCTCCGATCTCTCCCCGATCTCTCTCCGATCTCTCCGATCTCTCCGATCTCTCCGATCTCTCTCCGATCTCTCTCCGATCTCTCCCCGATCTCTCTCCGATCTCTCTCTGATCTCTCTCCGATCTCTCTCCGATCTCTCCGATCTCTCCGATCTCTCTCCGATCTCTCTCCGATCTCTCCCCGATCTCTCCGATCTCTCCCCGATCTCTCCGATCTCTCTCCGATCTCTCCGATCTCTCCGATCTCTCTCCGATCTCTCCGATCTCTCTGATCTCTCTCCGATCTCTCTCCGATCTCTCCCCGATCTCTCCCCGATCTCTCTCCGATCTCTCCGATCTCTCTCCGATCTCTCCGATCTCTCCGATCTCTCTCCGATCTCTCCGATCTCTCTGATCTCTCTCCGATCTCTCTCCGATCTCTCCGATCCCTCTCCGATCTCTCTCCGATCTCTCCGATCCCTCTCCGATCTCTCTCCGATCTCTCCGATCTCTCTCCGATCTCTCCGATCTCTCTGATCTCTCTCCGATCTCTCCGATCTCTCTCTGATCCTCTCCGATCTCTCTCCGATCTCTCTCCGATCTCTCCGATCTCTCTGATCCTCTCCGATCTCTCTCCGATCTCTCTCCGATCTCTCCGATCTCTCTGATCCTCTCCGATCTCTCTCCGATCCCTCTCCGATCTCTCTCCGATCTCTCCGATCTCTCTCCGATCTCTCCGATCTCTCTGATCTCTCTCCGATCTCTCCGATCTCTCTCTGATCCTCTCCGATCTCTCTCCGATCTCTCTCCGATCTCTCCGATCTCTCTGATCCTCTCCGATCTCTCTCCGATCTCTCTCCGATCTCTCCGATCTCTCTGATCCTCTCCGATCTCTCTCCGATCACTCTCCGATCTCTCTCCGATCTCTCCGATCTCTCTCCGATCTCTCTCTGATCTCTCTCTGATCTCTCTGATCTCTCTCCGATCTCTCCGATCTCTCTCCGATCTCTCTCCGATCTCTCTGATCTCTCTCCGATCTCTCCGATCTCTCTCCGATCTCTCTCCTCCCTGGCCCCGCCCCTTTCAGCTCCTGGCCCCGCCCCTCTCCTCCCTGGCCCCGCCCCTCTCCTCCCTGGCCCCGCCCCTCTCCGCTCCTGGCCCCGCCCCTCTCCTCCCTGGCCCCGCCCCCGCCCCGCGCATGCGCCGCCGCCGTTTCCGGTCCCTCCTGAGGGGAGGAGGAGCCGCGCGCCAAGATGGCGCAGGCGCTGTCGGCCGAGGAGTTCCGGAGGATGCAGGTGCGGCCGCGGCGCTCGGGGCGGCTCCCGGCGCTCTCAGGGGCTTCCGAGGGGCGGCGGCGGAATGGCGAGGGGGATGTGAAGGGTCCTGGGGGGGGAGGGGGGTGGGGGAGGTTGTGAGGGGGCCTGGGGGGCTCTGGGGCGTTCTGGAGGGTCCTGGGGGGTTCTGGGGGGCTCTGGGGGGTTCTGGGGGGTCCTGGGGGGCTCTGGGGGGTGGTTGTGGGGCTCTGGGGGGCTCTGGAGGGTCCTGGGGGGGCTCTGGGGGAGCTGAGGGGGTCCTGGGGTTGGTTTTGGGGGTCCTGGGGGTGTCTCTGGGGGATCCGGGGGGGTTCTGGGGGGACCTGAGGGTCCTGGGGTGGGTTTTGGGGGTCTCTGGGGGGTTCTGGGGTGGGTTTTGGGGGTCCTGGGAGGTCTCTGGGGGATCCGGGGGGGTCCTGGGGGTCCTGGGGTGGGTTTTGGGGGTCCGGGGGGGTCCTGGGGTCCGTTTTGGAGGTCTTGGGGGGTCTCTGGGGGATCTGGGGGTCCTGGGGTGGCTTTTGGGGGTCCCTGGGTTTGTCAGGCTCGGGGGGTCCTTGGGGGGATTCAGGGGAGATCTGGAGGGTCCCGAGGGTATTTTGGGGGGGTCTCTGGGGGTCTCTTTGCCCCCCCAAACCCGTCCCGGTGCCCCCCAGGCGCAGCTGCTGGAGCTGCGCTCCGAGAACTACCGGCTGTCGGACGAGCTGCGCAGGAACGGCGCCGGTACGGCCGGGGAGGGGAAATTTGGGGGGATTTTGGGGGGCTTTGGGTTTGGGGGGGGTCCCCAGCAGCTGGGGAGGGGTCTCACAGCCCCCCCTCACGGCTGGGACCCCCCCCCAGAGCTGTCGGGGCTGCGGCAGCGGGTGCAGATGCTGGACAGGGACCTGGCCAAGGCCAACAAGGTGAGGCTGGACCCCCAAAAAAATCCCAAATTCTTCTTGTGACCCCCCAAAAAAACCCCAAATTCTTCTTGTGGCCCCCCAAAAAAAATCCCAAATTCTTCTTGTGACCCTCCAAAAAAATCCCAAATTCTCCTTGTGACCCCCCAAAAAAAATCCCAAATTCTTCTTGTGACCCCCCAAAAAAAATCCCAAATTCTCCTCGTGGCCCCCCAAAAAAAACCCAAATTCTCCTCGTGGGCCCCCAAAAAAATCCCAAATTCTCCTCGTGGCCCCCCAAAAAAAACCCAAATTCTTCTTGTGACCCCCCAAAAAAATCCCAAATTCTTCTTGTGACCCCCCAAAAAAATCCCAAATTCTTCTTGTGGTCCCCCAAAAAAACCCCAAATTCTTCTTGTGACCCCCCAAAAAAATCCCAAATTCTCCTCGTGGCACCCCAAAAAAATCCCAAATTCTTCTTGTGACCCCCTAAAAAATCCCAAATTCTTCTCGTGGCCCCCCAAAAATACTCAAATTCTGGACCCCCCAAAAAATCCCAAATTCTTCTTGTGACCCCCCAAAAAAATCCCAAATTCTTCTTGTGGCCCCCCAAAAAAATCCCAAATTCTCCTCGTGGCCCCCTAAAAAAACCCCAAATTCTCCTCGTGGTCCCCCAAAAACACTCAAATTCTGGACCCCCCAAAAAATCCCAAATTCTTCTTGTGACCCCCCAAAAAAATCCCAAATTCTTCTTGTGACCCCCCAAAAAAATCCCAAATTCTGCACCCCCCCAAAAAAACCCCAAATTCTTCTTGTGACCCTCCAAAAAAAATCCCAAATTCTCCTTGTGGCCCCCCAAAAACACTCAAATTCTGGACCCCCCAAAAAATCCCAAATTCTCCTCATGACCCTCCCCCCCACCAAAACCCCCTCAAATTCTGGACCCCCCAAAAAACCCCAAATTCTCCTCGTGGCTCCCAAAACAACCCCAAATTCTCCTTGTGGCCCTCCAAAAAAATCCCAAATTCTCCTCGTGGCCCCCCAAAAAAACCCCAAATTCTCCTCGTGGCCCCCCCAAAACCCCTCAAATTCTGGACCCCCCCAAAAAAAATCCAAATTCTCCTTGTGACCCCCCTAAAAAAATCCCAAATTCTTCTTGTGACCCCCCTAAAAAATCCCAAATTCTTCTTGTGACCCCCCAAAAAAACCCCAAATTCTTCTTGTGACCCCCCAAAAAAATCCCAAATTCTCCTCGTGGCCCCCCCAAAACCCCTCAAATTCTGGACCCCCCAAAAAAACCCCAAATTCTTCTTGTGACCCCCCAAAAAAATCCCAAATTCTCCTCGTGGTCCCCCAAAAACACTCAAATTCTGGACCCTCCAAAAAACCCCAAATTCTCCTCATGTCCCCCCCAAAAACCCCAGATTCTCCTCGTGACCCCCCAAAAAATCCCAAATTCTTCTTGTGACCCTCCAAAGAAACCCCAAATTCTCCTCGTGGGCCCCCAAAAACACTCAAATTCTGGACCCCCAAAAAACCCCAAATCCTCCTCGTGGCCCTCCAAAAAAATCCCAAATTCTCCTCGTGGCCCCCCAAAAAAATCCCAAATTCTCCTTGTGGCCCCCCAAAAACACTCAAATTCTGGACCCCCAAAAAACCCCAAATTCTCCTCGTGACACCTCAAAAAAAACCCAAATTCCCCTTGTGACCCTCCCCCCCCACCAAAAACCCCTCAAATTCTGGACCCCCCAAAAAAAAAATCCAAATTCTCCTCATGTCCCCCCCAAAAACCCCAGATTCTCCTCGTGGCCCCCCAAAAACACCCCAAATTCTTCTTGTGACCCAGAAAAAACACTCAAATTCTCCCCATGTGCCCCCCAAAAAAATCCCAAATTCTCCTCATGACCTTCAAAAAAAATCCCAAATTCTCCTCGTGGCCCCCCAAAAACACTCAAATTCTGGACCCCCCCAAAAACCCCCAAATTCTCCTCATGACCCCACAAAAAATCCCCCCAAATTCTTTTCGTGACCCCTGAAAAGAAACCTCCAAATTCTTTTCGTGACCCCAGAAAAACTCAAATTCTCCTCATGTGTCCCCCAAAAAAACCCCAAATTCTTCTCATGACACCCCAAAAATAAACCCAAATTCCTCTCATGACCCCCCAGGACCCCCAAAATCCCTCTGAGATTCCTCCCATGACCCCCCCGTCCCCACCTGAGACCCCCAAAAATGCCCCTGGGACCCCCAAATCCCCCCCAAATCCCCCCAAAATCCCTCCAGACCCCCCTGGGACCCCCAAATCCCCCCAAAATCCCCCCAGACCCCCCTGGGACCCCCAAATCCCCCCAAAATCCTCCCCAGACCCCCCTGGGACCCCCAAATCCCCCCAAATCTCCCCAAAATCCTCCCCAGACCCTTCTGGGACCCCCAAATCCCCCCAAATCTCCCCGAAATCCCCCCCGGACCCCCGTGGGACCCCCAAATCTCCCCCAAAACCCCCCGGTGACCCCTCCCCTTCTTTTCCAGGCCCTCAGCAAGAGCAAGAAGGCCCAGGTGGGTCCTGGGGGGATTTTGGGGGGGGGTCTCGGGGTATGTTTTGGAGTCTCTGGGTTCATTTTGGGGTGTCTGGGGGATTCAGGGGAATTTTGGGGGTGTCTGAGGCCGTTTTGGGGATCTTTGGGGTCATTTTTGGGGTTTCTGGGCTCATTTTTGGGGTGTCTGAGCCCGTTTCTTGGGTGCGTGACCCCATTTTTGGGGTGTCTGAGCCTGTTTTTGGGGTGTGACTCCATTTTTAGGGTTTCTGATCCCATTTTTGGGGTGTCTGAGCCTGTTTTTGGGGTGTGACTCCATTTTTAGGGTGTCTGATCCCGTTTTTGGGGTGTCTGAGCCTGTTTTTGGGGTGTGACTCCATTTTTAGGGTGTCTGATCCCATTTTTGGGGTGTCTGAGCCTGTTTTTGGGGTGTGACTCCATTTTTAGGGTTTCTGATCCCATTTTTGGGGTGTCTGAGCCTTTTTTTGGGGTGTGACTCCATTTTTAGGGTTTCTGATCCCATTTTTGGGGTGTTTGAGCCTGTTTTTGGGGTGTGACTCCATTTTTAGGGTGTCTGATCCCATTTTTGGGGTGTCTGAGCCTGTTTTTGGGGTGTGACTCCATCTTTAGGGTGTCTGATCCCATTTTTGGGGTGTCTGAGCCTGTTTTTGGGGTGTGACTCCATTTTTAGGGTTTCTGATCCCGTTTTTGGGGTGTCTGAGCCTGTTTTTGGGGTGTGACCCCATTTTTAGGGTGTCTGATCCCATTTTTGGGGTGTCTGAGCCTTTTTTTGGGGTGTGACTCCATTTTTAGGGTGTCTGATCCCATTTTTGGGGTGTCTGAGCCTGTTTTTGGGGTGTGACTCCATTTTTAGGGTGTCTGATCCCATTTTTGGGGTGTCTGAGCCTGTTTTTGGGGTGTGACTCCATTTTTAGGGTGTCTGATCCCATTTTTGGGGTGTCTGAGCCTTTTTTTGGGGTGTGACTCCATTTTTAGGGTTTCTGATCCCGTTTTTGGGGTGTCTGAGCCTGTTTTTGGGGTGTGACTCCATTTTTAGGGTTTCTGATCCCATTTTTGGGGTGTCTGAGCCTGTTTTTGGGGTCCCCAGGAGGTGGAGGCCCTGCTGGGGCAGACCTGGGTTCTTCAGGGGGGTTCCTGAGGGTGTTTTGGGTTATTTTGGGGCTTTCTGAGGATTTCTGGGTGGGTTCGGGGACGTTTTTGGTGTTCCTGACCCCGTTTTTGGGGTGTCTGAGCCAATTTTTGGGGTTCCCATCCCATTTTTGGGGTCCCCAGGAGGTGGAGGCGCTGCTGGGGGAGACCAGGATGCTGCAGGGGAAGCTGCAGAGCCAAGAGGACGATTTCCGTCTGCAGAACAGCACCCTGCTGAGGGAGCTGGCCAAGGTGGGCCCAAAACCCCCCAAAATCCCCCCAAAATCCCCCCAAAATTCCCCCAAAATACCCCCAGCACCCTGCTGAGGGAGCTGGCCAAGGTGGACCCAAAACTCCCCAAAATCCCCCCAAAATTCCCCCCAAAATCCCCCCAAAATTCCCCAAAAATCCCCCCTGGGACCCCAGCCCCCTGCTGAGGGAGCTGGCCAAGGTGGGCCCAAAACCCCCAAAATCCCCCCAAAATCCCCCCAAAATTCCCCCCAAAATTCCCCCTGACACCACCAGCACCCTGCTGAGGGAGCTGGCCAAGGTGGGCCCAAAATCCCCAAAATCCCCCCAAAATTCCCCCAAAATTCCCCCAAAATACCCCCAGCACCCTGCTGAGGGAGCTGGCCAAGGTGGGCCCAAAACCCCCAAAATCCCCCCAAAATTCTTCCCAAAATACCCCCAAAATACCCCCAGCACCCTGCTGAAGGAGCTGGCCAAGGTGGGCCCAAAACCCCCAAAATCCCCCCAAAATTCCCCCTAAAATCCCCCCAAAATCCCCCCAAAATCCCCTCAACATCCCCCCAGAGATCCCCCCAAAATCCCCCCAAAATTCCCCCCAAATCCCCCCAAAATTCCCCCTGACACCACCAGCACCGTCCTGAGGGAGCTGGCCAAGGTGGGCCCCAAATTTCCCCCAAATCGCCCCAAAATTCCCACAAAAATCTCCCCAAAATCTCCCCAATTCCCTCCCAAAATTTCCCACAAATTCCCCCCAAAATCCCCCCAAAATCTCCCCAAATCCCCCCCAAAACGCCACAAAATCACCCCGGGACCCCCAAAATCTCTTCCTGTACCCTTTAAATCCCCCAGAGGGGCGATTTTTGGGGTTCCCAGGGGTGATTTTGGGGTGAATTTTGGGGGTCCCAGAGATGATTTTGGGGTGGGTTTTGGAGTGAATTTTGGGGGTCCCACGGGTGATTTTGGGGTGATTTTTGGGGTTCCCAGGGGTGATTTTGGGGTGAATTTTGGGGGTCCCAGGGGTGATTTTGGGGTGAATTTTGGGGGTTCCCAGGGGTGATTTTGGGGTGAATTTTGGGGGTCCCAGGGGTGATTTTGGGGTTGATTTTTTGGGGGGTCCTAGAGGTGATTTTGGGGTGAATTTTGGGGGTCCCAGGGGTGATTTTGGGTTTATTTTTGGGGGTCCCAGAGTTGATTTTGGGGTGAATTTTGGGGGTCCCAGAGATGATTTTGGGGTGGGTTTTGGGGTGAATTTTGGGGTTCCCAGGGGTGATTTTGGGGTGATTTTGGGGTGATTTTTGGGGTGATTTTTGGGGGTCCCAGGGGTGATTTTGGGGTGGATTTTGGAGTGAATTTTGGGGTTCCCAGGGGTGATTTTGGGTTGATTTTTGGGGGTCCCAGAGATGATTTTGGGGTGGATTTTGGGGTGATTTTTGGGGGTCCCAGAGATGATTTTGGGGTGGATTTTGGAGTGAATTTTGGGGGTCCCACGGGTGATTTTGGGGTGATTTTTGGGGGTCCCAGAGATGATTTTGGGGTGGGTTTTGGGGTGATTTTTGGGGGTCCCAGGGGTGATTTTGGGGTGAATTTTGGGGTTCCCAGGGGTGATTTTGGGGTGATTTTTGGGGGTCCCAGGGGTGATTTTGGGGTGAATTTTGGGGGTCCCGGGGTGATTTTGGGGTGGATTTTGGGGGGTCCCAGAGTTGATTTTGGGGTGATTTTTGGGGGTCCCAGGGGTGATTTTGGGGTGAATTTTGGGGTTCCCAGGGGTGATTTTGGGGTGATTTTTGGGGGTCCCAGGGGTGATTTTGGGGTGGATTTTGGAGTGAATTTTGGGGGTCCCAGGGGTGATTTTGGGGTGATTTTTGGGGGTCCCAGAGTTGATTTTGGGGTGATTTTTGGGGTCCCAGAGTTGATTTTGGGGTGGATTTTGGAGTGAATTTTGGGGTTCCCAGGGGTGATTTTGGGGTGATTTTTGGGGGTCCCAGAGTTGATTTTGGGGTGATTTTTGGGGGTCCCAGCTCTGTGCCCAGATCGAGGGGCTCGAGGAGGAGAACCGGCGGCTGCAGGAGGGGGGGGCGGGGGGAGCCCCCCGAGACCCCCCCGGGACCCCCCGAGACCCCCCCGGGACCCCCCTGAGCTCGGCCCAGCCCCCCCAGGGCGATGGGGGGACCCCCGAAGGTGAGGGGGGGTCTGGGAGGGATTTTGGGGGGTCCTGGGTGAGAATTTGGGGGTCTGGGAGGGATTTTGGGGGATCCTGGGTGAGAATTTGGGGGTCTGGGGTGGATTTTGGGGGTCCTGGGTGGGAATTTGGGGGTCTGGGGGGGATTTTGGGGGTCTGGGGGAGATTTTGGGGGTCCTGGGTGGGATTTTGGGGGTCCTGGGGGGATTTTGGGGGTCTGGGGTGGATTTTGGGGGGTCCTGGGGGTGATTTTGGGGGTCCCAGGGGTGATTTTGGGGGTCCTGGGTGGGAATTTGGGGGGTCCTGGGTGGGAATTTGGGGGTCCTGGGGTGGATTTTGGGGGTCTGGGGGGATTTTGGGGGGTCCTGGGGAGAATTTGGGGGTCCTGGGGAGAATTTGGGGGTCCTGGGGGGATTTTGGGGGGTCCTGGATGGGATTTTGGGGTCCTGGGGGGTTTTGGGGTCCTGGGGTGGATTTTGGGGGTCTGGGAGGGATTTTGGGGTCCTGGGGTGGATTTTGGGGGTCCTGGGGGGGATTTTGGGGGGGTTCAGGGTCTCTGATACCCCTCCCCCTCCCAGAGCCCCCCCAAAAAGAAGAGAAAGAGGAGGGGGGAGGGGGGGACGCCCCCCCATGGAGCCCCCAGCCCCCCCCGCCCAGGTACGGGGTTTTGGGGGGATTTTGGGGGATTTTGGGGGTTTTTTGGGGGGTTTTGGGGGGATTTTGGGGGATTTTGGGGGTTTTTTGGGGGTTTTTGGGGGGTTTTTGGGGGGATTCGGGGTTTTTTTGGGGGGATTTTGGGTTTTTTGTGGGGGAGATTTTGGGTTTTGGGGGGTATTTTGGGTTTTTTTGGGGGGATTTTGTTATTTTGGGGGGGTCTGGGTTTGCTTTTGGGGATTTTTTGGGGGGATTTTGGTTTTTTTGGGGGGAGATTTTGGGTTTTTGGGGGAATTTTGTGGTTTTTTTGGACGGTCTGGGCTTGATTTTGGGGTTTTTTGGGAGATTTTGGTTTTTTTGGGGGAGATTTTGGGTTTTTTTGGGGGGGGATTTTGGGTTTTTTTGGGGGAGATTTTGAGTTTTTTTGGGGGGGGATTTTGTTTTTTTGTGGGGGGGGATTTTGGGGTGGTCTGGGTTTGCTTTTGGGTTTTTTTTGGGGGGATTTTGGGTTTTTTTGGGGGATTTTGGGGTTTTTTTGGGGAGGATTTTGGGGTTTTTTGGGGAGGATTTTGGGTTTTTTTTGGGGGATTTTGGGGTTTTTTGGGGGATTTTGGGGTTTTTTTGGGGAGGATTTTGGGGTTTTTTGGGGAGGATTTTGGGGTTTTTTGGGGGATTTTGGGTTTTTTTGGGGAGGATTTTGGGGTTTTTTTTGGGGGGATTTTGGGATTTTTGGGAGGATTTTGGGGGTGTCTGGGTTTTCTGGGGGGGAATTTTGGGGGCACCGGGGAGGTTTTTTGGGGGATTTTGGGTTTTTTTGGGGAGGATTTTGGGGTTTTTTGGGGGATTTTGGGGTTTTTTTTGGGGAGGATTTTGGGTTTTTTTTTGGGGAGGATTTTGGGGTTTTTTGGGGAGGATTTTGGGTTTTTTTGGGGAGGATTTTGGGTTTTTTTGGGGGATTTCGGGGTTTTTTGGGGGATTTTGGGTTTTTTTGGGGGGATTTCGGGGTTTTTTGGGGAGGATTTTGGGGTTTTTTGGGGAGGATTTTGGGGTTTTTTTGGGGAGGATTTTGGGGTTTTTTTGGGAGGATTTTGGGGTTTTTTTGGGGGAGGTTTCTCAAGGGAATTTTGGGGCTTGGAATAAATTTGGGGAATTCGGGTTTATTTTTTTGGGTGGGTGGTCTTTGGAGGAGATTTTGGGGGGAAATGCGGGATTTTGAGGGACGGAGAATTTGGGGTTTTTTTGGGTGGAATTTTGGGGGGATTTTGGGGGTTTTGGGGAGGGGGGAGGTGGAATTTGGGGGGTCTCACGGGGGTCTCTCGCAGGCTGAGGTGACCCAGCTGCAGGAGGAGGTGGCCAAGGTGAGGGGGAAATTTGGGTTTTTTTGGGAGGATTTGGGGTGTTTTTGGAGGATTTGGGGTTTTTTGGGAGGATTTGGGGAGATTTTTTTTTTTTTTTTGAGGATTTTGGGGTTTTTTTAGAGGATTTGGGTGAGATTTGGGTTTTTTTGGAGAGGATTTGGGATTTTTTTAGAGGATTCGGGTGAGATTTGGGGTTTTTTGGGGAGGATTTGGGATTTTTTGGGAGGATTCGGGGGGGTTTTTTTGAAAGGATTTGGGTAAAATTTAAGCCTTTTGGGGAGGATTTGGGGTTTTTGGGTTGAATTTGGGTTTTTTTGGGGAGGATTTGGGTTTTTTTGAAAGGATTTGGGTGAGATTTGGATTTTTTTGGGGAGGATTTGGGGGTTTTTGGGAAGATTTGCGGTTTTTGGGTTAAATTTAGTTTTTTTTGGGGAGGATTTGGGTTTTTTTGGGAGGGTTTGGGTTTTTTTGGGAGGATTTGGGGTTTTTGGGTTGGATTTGGGTTTTTTTGGGGAGGATTTGGGGTTTTTGGGTTGGATTTGGCTTTTTTGGGGAGGATTTGGGGTTTTTTGGGGAGGATTTGGGTTTTTTTGGGAGGATTTTGGGGGATTTTTTTTTGTTTTTTGAGGATTTGGGGGTTTTTTTGGTGCAATTTGGGGCTTTTTTGGGACCTCCAAGGGGAAATTTGGTGGTTCCTGGACGTGATTTTTTGGGATTTGGATCCCAGAGGGATTTGGGATTTTGGGGAGAGTTTTGGGGAGGAATTTGGTGATTTTTGGGGGGCTTCCAAGTGGTTCCCCCCCTCAATTTTGTGCCCCCCACCCCAAATTTCCCAGCTGACGGAGGAGCTGCGGGAACAGCGAGAGAGGTGAGAATTTTGGCAAATTTTGGGGGATTTTTGGGAATTTTTTCCCACCATTTTTCCTCCTTTGCCCCCATTTTTCTCCCCATTTTTCCCATTTTTTCCAATTTTCCCTGTTTCTTCATTTCCCCCCCCAATTTCCCCCTTTTTTCCCCTATTTTCCCTCATTTCTCCCAAATTTTTAATCAACTTTCCCTCATTTTCTGCATTTCCCTCTAATTTCCCCCATTTTCCCTTTTTTCCCCCCATTTCTCTCAAATTTTCACCCATTTTTCCGATTTTTCCCCATTTTCCCAATTTCCCCCCAATTTTTCCCATTTCCCCCCAATTTTCACCCTTTTTTCCCCATTTTTCCTTTTTTCTCCCCATTTGCTTCAAATTTTCCCCCATTTCCCCCCAATTTTTTCTATTTTTCCATATTTTTCCCATTTCCTTATTTTTTCTCCATTTTCCCCCAATTTCCCCCTTTTTTTGCCCATTTTTCCTTCTTTCCCCCCATTTCTCCCAATTTTTCACCCATTATTCCTCCAATTTTTTCCCAATTTTTTTCCCAATTTTCCCCCAATTTTCACTCTTTTTTCCCCCATTTCCCCCCAATTTTCCCCTTTTTTTGCCCATTTTTGCCCATTTCCCCCCATTTTTTCCCCAGTTTTCTCCGCCTGCAGGAGGAGAAGGAGACGCTGCTCCAGGAGAGCCGGTGGGGGATTTGGGGGAAATTTGGGGGATTTTGGGGAATTTGGGGGATTTTGGGAGATTTTGGGGGAATTTGGGGGATTTTGGGGTCCCTGGTGTTTTGGGGTGGTTTTGGGGTGGTTTTTGAGGTGCTTTTGGGTGTTTTTGGGGTGTTTTTGAGGATATTTTGGGGGTGGTTTTGGGGTGTTTTGGGTGGTTTTTGGGGTGTTTTTGGTGTCCCCACGTTTCTGGGTGTTTTTGAAGATATTTTTGGGGTGTTTTGGGTGTTTTTGGGGATATTTTTGGGGTGTTTTTGGGGATGTTTTTGAGGATGTTTTTGGGGTGTTTTGGGTGTTTTTGGGGATGTTTTCGAGGATGTTTTTGGGGTGTTTTTGGCGTCCCCACATTTCGGGGTGTTCTTGGGTGTTTTTGAGGATGTTTTTGGGTGGTTTTTGGGATGTTTTAGGTGTCCCCACGTTTCTGACGTTTTGGGGTGTTTTTTGGGGTGTTTTTAGGGTGGTTTTGGGGTGTTTTGGGTGGTTTTTGGGTGTTTTGGATGTTTTTGGGGTTGTTTTTGATGTCCCCACATTTTGGGGTGGTTTCGGGGTGTTTCGGGTGTTTTGGGGGTGTTTCTGAGGGTGTTTTGGGGTGTTTTGGGTGTTTCTGGGGTGTTTCTGAGGGTGTTTTGGGGTGTCTGGGGTGTTTCTGGGGTGTTTCTGAGGGTGTTTCAGGGTGTCTGGGGTGTTTTGGGTGTTTCTGAGGGTGTTTTGGGGTGTTTTGGGGTGTCTGGGGTGTTTCTGAGGGTGTTTTGGAGTGTCTGGGGTGTTTTTGGGTGTTTCCGAGTGTGTTTTGGGGTGTCTGGGGTGTTTCTGAGGGTGTTTCTGAGGGTGTTTTGGGGTGTTTTGGGTGTTTCTGGGGTGTTTCTGAGGGTGTTTTGGGGTGTCTGGGGTGTCTGGGGTGTTTCTGAGGGTGTTTTGGGTGTTTTTGGGTGTTTCTGAGGGTGTTTCGGGGTGTTTCTGAGGGTGTTTCTGAGGGTGTTTCGGGGTGTTTCGGGGTGTTTTTGGGTGTTTCTGAGGGTGTTTTGGGGTGTTTTGGGGTGTTTCTGAGGGTGTTTCGGGGTGTTTCGGGGTGTTTTTGG
This sequence comes from Lonchura striata, assembly GCF_046129695.1. Taxonomy (NCBI): domain Eukaryota; kingdom Metazoa; phylum Chordata; class Aves; order Passeriformes; family Estrildidae; genus Lonchura; species Lonchura striata. Next base: position 1,587,738 of record NC_134638.1, on the reverse strand, counting down.
GTGTTTCTGAGGGTGTTTTGGGGTGTTTTGGGGTGTTTCTGAGGGTGTTTCGGGGTGTCTGGGGTGTTTTGGGGTGTTTCTGAGGGTGTTTCGGGGTGTCTGGGGTGTTTCTGGGTGTTTCCGAGTGTGTTTCGGGGTGTCTGGGGTGTCTGGGGTGTTTCTGAGGGTGTTTCGGGTGTTTTTGGGGTGTCCCCAGGGCCCGCTGGGACGCGCAGGCGCAGGAGCTGCAGGCTCGGGGCCGGCGGCTGCAGCAGGAGCTGGAGGCGGCCACCAAGGTGGGGCAGGGCCCCAGAGAGACCCCAGACCCAATAGAGACCCCAGAGAGACCCAGAGAGACCCAGAGAGACCCAGAGAGACCCCAGACCCCACAGGGACCCCAGACCCAATAGAGACCCCAGAGAGACCCCAGAGAGACCCCAGACCCAATAGAGACCCCAGACCCAATAGAGACCCCAGAGAGACCCAGAGAGACCCAGAGAGACCCCAGACCCAATAGAGACCCCAGACCCAATAGAGACCCCAGACCCAATAGAGACCCCATAGAGACCCCAGAGAGACCCCATAGACCCCATAGACCCCATAGAGACCATAGAGACCCCATAGAGACCCCCCAGTGCCCGTGGGGTGTTTTTGTGGTGTTTTTGGGGTGGTTTTGGGGTGGTTTTGGGGTGTTTTTGGGGTGTTTTTGGGGTGTTTTTGGGGTGGTTTTGGGGTGTTTTTGGGGTGTTTTTGTGGTGTTTTTGGGGTGGTTTTGGGGTGGTTTTGGGGTGTTTTTGTGGTGTTTTTGGGGTGTTTTTGTGGTGGTTTTGGGGTGGTTTTGGGGTGGTTTTGGGGTGTTTTTGGGGTGTTTTTGTGGTGTTTTTGGGGTGGTTTTGGGGTGGTTTTGGGGTGGTTTTGGGGTGGTTTTGGGGTGATTTTGGGTGTTTTGGGGTGTTTTTGGGGTGGTTTTGGGGTGATTTTGGGGTGTTTCGGGGCAGGCCCAGGCGGGGCTGCGGGAGCTGAGTGAGGCCCAGGCCCGGGAGCTGCGGGACAGCCGGAGCCAGAGGGAGAGGCTGGAGAGGGAGCTGCAGGTACGGGGGGGTCCTGGGGGGTTTGGGGGTCCTGGGGGGTTTGGGGGGTCTTTGGGGGGTCTTTGGGGGGATTTGGGGGGGATTTGGGGGGATTTTGGGTCTTTTCAGGGGGATTTGGGGAGTCCTGGGGGGGATTTGGGGTCTTTTCAGGGGGATTTGGGGGGTCATGCGGGCGGTTTGGGGGGTCCTGGGGGATTTGGGGGGTCCTGGGGGGGATTTCGGGGGTCCTGGGGGGGATTTGGGGTCTTTTCAGGGGGATCTGGGGGGTCTTTGGGGGGATTTGGGATCTTTTCAGGGGAATTTGGGGGTTCCTGGGGGTATTTTGGGGGATCCTGGGGGTTTTGGGGTCTTTTCAGGGGGATTTGGGGGTCCTGGGGGGAATTTGAGGAGGTCCTGGGGGGGTTCTGTGAGGATTTGGAGGATCCTGGAGGGGTCCTGGAGGAGTTTGGGGTCTTTTCAGGGGGATTTGGGGGGTCCTGGGGGGTATTTTGGGGGGTCCTGTGGGGGTTTGGGGTCTTTTCAGGGGAAATGTGGGGGACCTGGGAGGGATTTGGGGATCCTGGGGTCTTTCTGTGACGATTTGGGGGTCCTGGGGGTAATTTGGGGGGGTCCTGGGGGGGTTCTGTGAGGGTTTGGAGGGTCCTGGGGGAGTCCTGGAGGACTCTGGGGTCTTTTCAGGGGAATTTGGGGGTCCTGGGGGGGTTTTGGGGGGTCCCCAGGCAGATTTTGGGGCTCCCAGGGGATTTAGGGGGGTCCCCAGGCAGATTTTGGGGCTCCCGGGGGGTTTTGGGGGGTCCCTGGGCAGATTTTGGGGCTCCCGGGGGATTTCGGGGGGTCCCCAGGCAGATTTTGGGGCTCCCGGGAGATTTCAGGGGTCCCCAGGCAGATTTTGGGGCTCCCGGGGGATTTCGGGGGGTCCCCAGGCAGATTTTGGGGCTCCCAGGGGATTTTGGGGGGTCCCCAGGCAGATTTTGGGGCTCCCAGGGGATTTTGGGGGGTCCCCAGGCAGATTTTGGGGATTTCAGGGGGTCCCCAGGCAGATTTTGGGGCTCCCGGGGGATTTCGGGGGGTCCCCAGGCAGATTTTGGGGATTTCGGGGGATCCCCAGGCAGATTTTGGGGCTCCCGGGGGATTTTGGGGGGTCCCCAGGCAGATTTTGGGGATTTCGGGGGGTTTGGGGGGGTCCCCGGGCAGATTTTGGGGCTCCCAGGGGATTTCGGGGGGTCCCCAGGCAGATTTTGGGGCTCCCGGGGGGTTTTGGGGGGTCCCCAGGCAGATTTTGGGGCTCCCGGGGGATTTCGGGGGGTCCCCGGGCAGATTTTGGGGTGTCCCCAGGTGTGCTCAGGTGAGCGGGAGGAGCTGCGCCAGCGCCTGCACGAGGCCGAGGCCGCCCAGGTGACCCCAAAAACCCCCCGAGACCCCTCCCCACTTTTGGGGTCCCCCCCCAGGCATTGGGGACCCCCCAAAATCTCCCCGTGCCCCCCCAGGAGCGGCTGAGGGAGGAGCAGGAGCAGCAGCGGGGGCAGCTCGAGGTCAGCGAGGTTTGGGGGATTTTGGGGAAATTTGGGGGGAAATTTTGGGGGGTTGGGGGAAATTTGGGAGATTTTGAGGAAAATTTGGGAGGGGGGGGGGATTTTGGGGGAAATTTTAGATTTTGGGGTAAGTTTTGGGAGGATTTTGAGGAAAATTTGGGGGAAATTTTGGGGGACAATTCAGGGACGTTTTGGGGGTAAATTGTAGGAGATTTTGGTGTAAATTTTGGGGGGATTTTGAGGAAAAATTGGGGGAAATTGGGGGATTTTGGATAAATTTTTGAGGAAAATTTGGGGGATTGGGGGAAATTTTGGGGGAAATTTGGGGGATTTTTGATAAATTTGGGGGGGGATTTTGGGGTAAATTTTAGGTCCCTATCTGACCCCAAAATGTCCCCGAATTGTCCCCAAATGTCCCCAAATAGCCCTGAATTGTCCCCAGATTTCCCGAAATTGTCCCAAAAATGTCCCCAAAATGTCCCTGAATTGTCCCCAGATGTCCCAAATTGTCCCCAAATGTCCCAAATTGTCCCAAATTGTCCCCAAATGTGCCCAAATTGTCTCCAAATGTCCCAAATTGTCCCCAAATGTTCCCAAATTGTCCCCAAATGTCCCAAATTGTCCCCAAATTGTCCCCAAATGTCCCAAATTGTCCCCAAATTGTCCCCAAATTGTCCCCAAATGTCCCAAATTGTCCCCAAATGTTCCCAAATTGTCCCCAAATGTCCCCAAATTGTCCCCAAATTGTCCCCAAATGTTCCCAAATGTCCCCAAATGTCCCCAAATGTCCCCAAATGTCCCCAGATGTGCCAAATTGTCCCCAAATGTTCCCAAATGTCCCCAAATGTCCCCAAATGTCCCCAAATGTCCCCAAATGTCCCAAATGTCCCAAATTGTCCCCAAATGTCCCAAATTGTCCCCAAATGTCCCCAAATGTTCCCAAATGTCCCAAATTGTCCCCAAATGTTCCCAAATGTCCCCAAATGTCCCCTCAGGAGGAGCTGGGGCAGCTGCGGGCGGCGCTGGGGGAGGAGCAGCGGCTGCGGGAGCTGCACGAGGCCGAAGGACGAGCCCTGAGGCAGGTGAGAGCCCAAAATCCCCAAAAAGTGCCCCAAAAATCCTCAAAAACTGCCCTGAAATCCACTGAAACTGCCCAAAATCCCCAAAAACTGCCCCAAAAATCCTCAAAAACTGCCCTGAAATCCACTGAAACTGCCCAAAATCCCCAAAACTGCCCTGAAATCCCCAAAAACTGCCCCGAAATCCCCAAAAACTGCCCCAAAATCCCCTAAAACTGCCCCAAAAATCCTTAGAAACTGCCCTGAAATCCACTGAAACTGCCCAAAATCCCCAAAAACTGCCCCAAAAATCCTCAAAAACTGCCCTGAAATCCACTGAAACTGCCCCAAAATCCCCTAAAACTGCCCCAAAATCCCCAAAAACTGCCCGAAATCCCCAAAAACTGCCCCGAAATCCCCAAAAACTGCCCCAAAATCCACTGAAACTGCCCCAAAATCCCCAAAAACTGCCCCGAAATCCCCAAAAACTGCCCTGAAATCCACTGAAACTCCCCCAAAATCCCCAAAAACTGCCCCAAAAATCCTCAAAAACTGCCCCAAAATCTCCCAAAACTGCCCCAAAATCCACTGAAATAACCCTAAAATCCCCAAAAACTGCCCCAAAATCCCCCAAAACTGCCCCAAAATCCCCTAAAACTGCCCCAAAATCCACTGAAACAGCCTCAAAAACCCCAAAACCAGCCCCAAAACCAGCCCCAAAAACCCACTGAAACAGCCTCAAAACTGCCCCAAAATCCCCTAAAACTGCCCAAAAATCACCTGAAGTCCCCAAAACTCTCCTGAAATCCCCTAAAACGCCCCAAAATCCCGTGAAACTCTCCAAAATCCTCCTCAAGCCCCCCAAAAATCTCCTAAACCTCCCCAAACCCCCCCCTTCAAATCCCCTAAAACCTTCCCAAAAATCCCCTAAAACTCCCAAAATCCTCCCAAACCCTCCCAAAAAATCCCCCGAGACTCCCCAAAACCTCCCAAAAATGCCCCGAGACTCCCCAAAACCTCCCAAAAATGCCCCGAGACTCCCCAAAACCTCCCCAAAATCCCCCGAGACTCCCCAAACCCTCCCAAAAATCCCCCGAGACTCCCCAAACCCTCCCAAAAATGCCCCGAGACTCCCCAAAACCTCCCAAAACTGTCCAAGACTCCCCAAAACCTCCCAAAAATGCCCCAGACTCCCCAAAACCTCCCAAAAATCCCCCGAGACTCCCCAAAACCTCCCAAAAATGCCCCGAGACTCCCCAAAACCTCCCAAAAATCCCCCGAGACTCCCCAAACCCTCCCAAAAATGCCCCGAGACTCCCCAAAACCTCCCAAAAATGCCCCGAGACTCCCCAAACCCTCCCAAAAATCCCCCGAGACTCCCCAAAACCTCCCAAAAATGCCCCGAGACTCCCCAAAACCTCCCAAAAATGCCCCGAGACTCCCCAAACCCTCCCAAAAATGCCCCGAGACTCCCCAAAACCTCCCAAAAATCCCCCGAGACTCCCCAAAACCTCCCAAAAATGCCCCGAGACTCCCCAAAACCTCCCAAAAATGCCCCGAGACTCCCCAAACCCTCCCAAAAATCCCCCGAGACTCCCCAAAAATCCCCCGAGACTCCCCAAAACCTCCCAAAAATCCCCCGAGACTCCCCAAAAATCCCCCGAGACTCCCCAAAACCTCCCAAAAATGCCCCGAGACTCCCCAAAACCTCCCAAAAATCCTCCGAGACTCCCCAAAACCTCCCAAAAATCCCCCGAGACTCCCCAAAACCTCCCAAAAATCCTCCGAGACTCCCCAAAACCTCCCAAAAATCCCCCGAGACTCCCCAAACCCTCCCAAAAATCCCCCGAGACTCCCCAAACCCTCCCAAAAATCCCCCGAGACTCCCCAAAACCTCCCAAAAATCCCCCGAGACTCCCCAAAACCTCCCCAAAATCCCCCGAGACTCCCCAAAACCTCCCAAAAATCCCCCGAGACTCCCCAAAACCTCCCAAAAATCCCCCGAGACTCCCCAAAACCTCCCAAAAATCCCCCAAAATCCCCGTCAGGAGCTGAAGGACGTGCGGGACGCGCAGCGCATCCTGGAGAAGAAAGGCAGCGCCGCCGTGAGCGACCCCGGGAGGGGATTCGGGGACCCCCCGAAAGTTTTCGGGACCCCCCCCGAGAGATTTGGGGGTTCCCCAAACGTGCCCAAAAACGCCGAATTTTGCCCCAAACCAGCTGAAGGACCTGCGCAGGCAGCTGCAGCTGGAGCGGCGCCGCGGGGAGCGGCTGCAGGAGCGGCTGCAGGAGCTGCTGGTGCCCAGCAGGAACCGCTCGGGTCAGGGGGGGCACCCCCAAATTTGGGGTGGGGGAGAACCTCAAAGACATTTTTTGGGGGGGGAAGACCACGAAAAAATTTTTGGGGGAGAAACTCCAAAATTTGGAGGAGTTACCTCAGAATTTGGCGGGGGGGGATTTAAATCTAAAATCCCTAAAATTTGGGATGGCAACCCTAAAATGGGGGAGAGGGGAACTTCGGAATTTGGGGAGGTGGGAACTCAGAAATTTGGGGAGTGGTGACCCCCAAAATTTTGAGGGTGGGAGAAGCCTCAGGGAGGGGGGGAAACCCCAAAATTGAGGAGTGGGAGCCCCAAAATTTGGGGAGGGGGGAACCCGTAAATTCGTGGGAGGGGGTAACCCCAAAATTTGGGGAGGGGTAGCACCAACATTTGGAGGAGAACTCTAAAATTTGGGGAGGGGGAGCCCCAGAATGGGACCCTGATGGATTTTGGGGTCCCTGATGGGATTTTGGGGGTTCCCAGGTATATTTTGGGGTCCCTGAAGGATTTTGGGGTCCCTGATGGGATTTTGGGGTCCCTGATGGATTTTTGGGGTCCCTGTTGGGATTTTGGGGGTCCCTGATGGGATTTTGGGGTCCCTGATGGATTTTGGGGTCCCTGATGGGATTTTTGGGGTCCCTGATGAATTTTGAGGGTCCCTGATGGATTTTGGGGGTCCCTGATGGGTTTTGGGGTCCCTGATGGATTTTGGGGGTTCCCAGGTATATTTTGGGGTCCCTGATGGATTTTGGGGGTCCCTGATGGGTTTTGGGGTCCCTGATGGGTTTTTGGGGTCCCTGATGGGATTTTGGGGTCCCTGATGGGATTTTGGGGGTTCCCAGGTATATTTTGGGGTCCCTGTTGGGTTTTTTGGGGGTTCCCAGGTATATTTTGGGGTCCCTGATGGATTTTGGGGGGTCCCTGATGGATTTTGGGGTCCCTGATGGGATTTTGGGGTCCCTGATGGGATTTTGGGGTCCCTGATGGGATTTTGGGGTCCCTGGTGGGATTTTGGGGGTCCCTGATGGATTTGGGGTCCCTGTTGGGATTTTTGGGGTCCCTGATGGGATTTTGGGGGTCCCTGATGGATTTTGGGGTCCCTGTTGAGATTTTGGGGTCCCTGATGGATTTTGGGGGTTCCCAGGTATATTTTGGGGTCCCTGATGGGATTTTGGGGTCCCTGATGGATTTTGGGGGTCCCTGGTGGGATTTTGGGGGTCCCTGATGGGATTTTTGGGGTCCCTGGTGGATTTTTGGGGGTCCCTGGTGGGATTTTGGGGGTCCCTGATGGATTTTGGGGTCCCTGACGGATTTTGGGGGTTCCCAGGTATATTTTGGGGTCCCTGATGGATTTTGGGGGTTCCCAGGTATATTTTGGGGTCCCTGATGGATTTTGGGGTCCCTGATGGATTTTGGGGGTCCCTGATGGGATTTTTGGGGTCCCTGATGGATTTTGGGGTCCCTGATGGATTTTGGGGGTCCCTGATGGGTTTTGGGGTCCCCCAGGGCTGGAGGAGCTGGGATTGGACGGCGGCTCGTCCCCGGGGCGGGGCCCGGGCGGGGACAGCAGCTCCGTGTCCTCATTGGGCCGCGACGGCTCCGCCCCCGGCAGCACCAAGGTGGGCGGGGCCGAACGGGTTAAAGGGGCGGGGCCTGGCTGGGCGTGGCTCCGGTGGGCGTGCCCTTGGTGGGGCTCCGGTGGGCGGGGCTCCGGTGGGGCTTTGGTGGGCGTGGCTCCTGTGGGCGTGGCCTTTGTGGGCGTGGCCTTGTTGGGGCTCCGGTGGGCGTGGCCTTGGCGGGGCTCCGGTGGGCGTGGCCTTGGTGGGCGTGGCTCCGGTGGGCGTGGCTCCGGTGGGCGTGGCTCCGGTGGGCGTGGCCTGACGGCCCGGCCCCGCCCCGCGCAGTCGGGCTCGGGCAGCCCCGGGGGCGGCAGCGCCGGGGGGGTCCCGGCCGGGGGGGGCCTGTCCCCGGCAGAGGTGGCCGAGCTGTTCCAGAGGCTGGCCCAGAGCCAGCAGGAGCGCTGGCTGCTGGAGGAGAAGGTACTGGGAGCACTGGGAGCGACTGGGAACGGGTCGGGAGCGAGCTGGGGGGGACTGGGAGGGACTGGGGGGACTGGGAGGGACTGGGGAGGAACTGGGAATGGGTTGGGAGCGAACTGGGAGCGAGCTGGGAGGGACTGGGGGGACTGGGAGGGACTGGGAGGGAACTGGGGGAATCTGGGAAGAACTGGGAGGGAACTGGGAGAGACTGGGAGGAACTGGGAAGGACTGGGGGAAACTGGGAGGGACTGGGAAGGACAGGGAGGGAACTGGGAGGGACTGGAAAGGATTGGGAGGAATTGGGAAGGACTCAGAGGGAACTGGAATGGACTGGGGGGACTGGGATGGGACTTGGGGGAACTGGGAGTGACTGGGAAGGACTGGGAGGAACCTGGGGGGACTGGGGGGGACTGGCAGGGACTGGGAGGGAACTGCAGGGGCACTGGGAGGGAACTGGGAAGGACTGGGAAGGGACTGGGAGGGACTGGGAGGGACTGGGAAGGACTGGGAGGAACTGGGAGGGACTGGGAGGGACTGGAAGCGACTGGGAGGAACTGGGAGGGACTGGGAGGAACTGGGAGGGACTGGGAGGAACTGGGAGGGACCTGGGGCACCGCTCACCTGGAGCTGCCGGGGCAGGTGAGGCACCTGGAGGTGTCGAGCGCGTCCATGGCCGAGGATCTGTGCAGGAAAAGCGCCATCATCCAGAGCTTCGTCAGGGACAGCCGCACAGGTGAGGGCACCCGGGCTCACCTGGTGGCACCTGGGCCTCAGGTGGACCTCACCTGTCCCAGCTGTCACTGTAGCCTCACCTGTCCCAGCTGTTCCACTGCTGTCACCTGTGCTGCACGGCCCTCCCTCACCTGTACCCTCACCTGTGCTGCATGGCCCTCCCTCACCTGTACCCTCACCTGTGCTGCACGGCCCTCCCTCACCTGTACCCTCACTTGGCACTGCAGCCAGCCGTCAGCTCACCTGTCCCTTCCTCAGCTGTCCCCATCCGTCTGATGGTTCTTACCTGTGCCAGTGTCACCTGTGCCCTGACCTGGCCCAGTCTCACCTGTCCCAGTCTCACCTGTCCCCACCTGTCCCAGTCTCACCTGTCCCTCTCACCTGTCCCAGTCTCACCTGTCCCCCTCACCTGTCCCCCTCACCTGTCCCAGTCTCACCTATCCCAGTCTCACCTGTCCCCCTCACCTATCCCAGTCTCACCTGTCCCCTCTCACCTGTCCATCTCACCTGTCTTTCTCACCTGTCCCAGTCTCACCTGTCCCTCTCACCTGTCCCAGTCTCCCTTGTCCCTCTCACCTGTCCCTCTCACCTGTCCCATCTCACCTGTCCCCCTCACCTGTCCCATCTCACCTGTCCCATCTCACCTGTCCCCCTCACCTGTCCCAGTCTCACCTGTCCCAGTGTCACCTGTCCCTCTCACCTGTCCCCACCTGCCCGCAGAGGCGGCGGGGCCGGCGCGGCGCGGGGCGGGGGCGGGGCCGGGCCCCGGTGAGGAGGGGCTGCGGGAGATGAACAAGAAGCTGCAGAACCTCCTGGAGGAGCAGCTGACCAAGAACCTGCACCTGGCACAGGTGAGGGGGCGGGGCCCGAAGGGGCGGGGCTTGTGAGAAAGGGGCGTGGCTTGAGAGAAAAGGGGCGTGGCTTGTGAGAAAGGGGCGTGGCTTGTGAGAAAGGGGCGGGGTTGTGAGAAAAGGGGTGCGGTTTGTGAGAAAAGGGGCGGGGCTTGCGAGAAAGGGGCGTGGCTTGTGAGAAAGGGGCGGGGGTTGTGAGGAAAGGGGTGTGGCTTGTGAGAAAGGGGCGTGGCTCCCAAAAGCCCATCGTTTGTGGAGATGGGCGTGGTCTGTGGAAAGGGGTGTGGCTAAACGGGGTGTGGCTCATCGGGGGCGTGGTTTAAACGTGGGGGTGTGGCATAAGCGATGACATCACCGAGTTTACCGACGTGAAAGGGCGGGGCTTAAAGTGGAGGCGGGGCTTTCGGCGGTGGGCGTGGCCAGGACAGGGCGTGGCCGCTCTGGGGGCGTGGCCTCGCGCAGTGGGCGTGGCCTGTTCCCATCCTCATTCCCCTTTTCCAGGACCTGGAGTCGCTGTCCCAGGAGCTGGCGCAGCTCAGGAAGGAACAGGCGACCCCCTCGGGACCCCCCTGAGGGGCGGGGCCTCGCCTGGTGGGCGGGGCCTCGCCCCCGCAGGCTCCGCCCCCCGGCCGGGGCGCTGCTGCGGGGGAGGCGTTGCCCCTTTAAGGCCGTGCTGGGCCCCGCCGGCATTGCCCCTTTAAGGCGGGACGGTTCTTTACATGGCGTTGCCCCTTTAAGGGTGGGGTGGGGGTGTTTCCCGGGTGGGCGTTGCCCCTTTAAGAGCTGGGTCGGTCCCCGCCGCGGCGTTGCCGCTTTAAGGAGGAGGTGGTCCCCACTGTGGCATTGCCCGTTTAAGGGGGGTCCCGCATGCGCCCCCCCCTCTCCCCCCCAATAAACCCGATGTGAATCGCTGCCTCTGACGTCATTTTGCTGCCTTGGGAAAGGGCGGGAGGGCTCGGTGACGTCATTTAAGAGCCTCCCTGCCGAGCCCGCCCCGTGACGTCACTTCCGCGCGCTGCCCCGGATGTTGTTGCCGCGGCCGCGGCCGCAGGACGGGCACGGGCGCGCCGCGGCTCCGGATCCCCCCGCCCCAGCCCCGCGCACCGGCCCGCCGGGGGGCGCGGCGTGACGTCAGCACGGTGACCTAACACCAGCCCCCCCGCTTCCCCGGCTCGGGGGGCGGCGGCGGCGGCGAAACCCCCCAAGAACCCCCAACCCCCCCCCGGGACCCGCCCCGACATGGCGGCGGCGCCGGGGGGCGGGGCCTCGCCGGGGGGCGGGGCCGCGCTGGAGGAGGAGTGCGAGGTAGTGCGCGTGCGCGTCAAGGTAAGGGGCGGGGCCGCGCGTGGGCGGGGCCGCGGGTGGGCGGGGCCGCTCGTGGGCGTGGTTACGCCCCGGGTGTGGTTGGAGGGGGCGGAGCCAATCAGCTCGTGGGGGCGTCGTCGCCTGCGCGCGTGGCACGGGCGGGAAGTTTTCCCGCCTCTGGCGTCACGTGGGGGCCTAGCGGCCAATCAGCGCGCGGCGTCGCCGCGGGGACGGGGCTGCGCCGCCATGTTGGGTCGCCGTGAGGGGCCGGGGGGCTCCGGGACCCTCCGGGACCCTCCGGGACCCTCCTCCCGCAGAAGAACGAGGGGCAGCAGCCGCCCGAGTTCCGCTCGTTCGCCGTGGACCCGCAGATCACGTCGCTGGATGTGCTGCAGCACATCCTGGCGCGGGCGTTCGACCTGCAGGGGTGAGCGGGGCTCCCCTTGTACCCTTTTTGTAGCTGGGCCCGCCCAGAGCAGCCGGCTGAGCCCCGCTGTGCCCCCTCAGGAAGAAAAGCTTCGTCCTGAGCTTCGCGGCGCACAACGGGCAGGGCCAGGACACCTTCGTGCCGCTGCTCAGCGACGGCGACCTGGCCAACGCCTTCAGCTGCGCCCGGCCCGCGCTGAGGCTGCGCCTGGACGTCAGGAACGGCCCCGAGAGTGAGCGGCGCAGCGGGACAGAGCCGGGACAGCCGGGATAGAGCCGGGACAGCTGGGACAGAGCTGGGACAGAGCTGGGACAGAGCTGGGATAGAGCTGGGACAGAGCTGGGACAGAGCCGGGACAGAGCCGGGACACACCTGGGACAGAGCTGGGACAGAGCTGGGACAGCCGGGACAGAGCTGGGACACACCTGGGATAGAGCTGGGATAGAGCTGGGACAGAGCTGGGATAGAGCTGGGACAGAGCTGGGACAGAGCTGGGACAGAGCCGGGACAGAGCCGGGACAGCTGGGATAGAGCTGGGACAGCTGGGACAGAGCTGGGATAGAGCTGGGACAGAGCTGGGACAGAGCTGGGATAGAGCCGGGACAGCTGGGATAGAGCCGGGATAGAGCTGGGATAGAGCTGGGACAGAGCTGGGACAGCTGGGATAGAGCTGGGATAGAGCTGGGATAGAGCTGGGACAGAGCTGGGACAGCAGGGACAGAGCTGGGACAGAGCTGGGACACACCTGGGACAGAGCTGGGATAGAGCCGGGACAGCAGGGACAGAGCTGGGACAGAGCTGGGACAGCAGGGACAGAGCTGGGACAGAGCTGGGACACACCTGGGACAGAGCTGGGACAGAGCTGGGACAGAGCTGGGACAGAGCTGGGACAGAGCTGGGATAGAGCTGGGACAGAGCTGGGATAGAGCCGGGACAGCAGGGACAGAGCTGGGACAGAGCTGGGACAGCAGGGACAGAGCTGGGACAGCAGGGACAGAGCCGGGACACACCTGGGACAGAGCTGGGACAGAGCTGGGACAGCCGGGACAGAGCTGGGACAGCTGGGATAGAGCTGGGACAGAGCTGGGACAGAGCTGGGACAGAGCTGGGATAGAGCTGGGACAGAGCTGGGATAGAGCCGGGATAGAGCTGGGACAGAGCTGGGACAGAGCCGGGACAGCCGGGATAGAGCCGGGATAGAGCCGGGACAGAGCTGGGACAGCTGGGATAGAGCCGGGATAGAGCCGGGATAGAGCCGGGACAGAGCTGGGATAGAGCTGGGATAGAGCTGGGACAGAGCTGGGACAGAGCCGGGATAGAGCCGGGATAGAGCCGGGACAGAGCTGGGATAGAGCTGGGATAGAGCTGGGACAGAGCTGGGACAGAGCCGGGACAGAGCCGGGACAGAGCCGGGACAGAGCCGGGATAGAGCTGGGATAGAGCTGGGACAGAGCAGGGACAGCCGGGACAGAGCTGGGACAGAGCCGGGACAGAGCTGGGACAGAGCTGGGACAGAGCTGGGACAGCAGGGACAGAGCTGGGACAGAGCTGGGTGGGGGGAGACACACCTGGGACACACCTGGGGGTGCACCTGGGATATACCTGGAGGGGGGAGATACACCTGGGGGAGGGGAGACACTCCTGGGATACACCTGGGATATACCTGGGATACACCTGGGTGGGGGAGAGACACCTGGGACACACCTGGGTGGGGGAGACATACCTGGGTGGGAGGACACACACCTTCAACACACCTGGGTGGGGGGAGACACACCTGGGACACATCTGAGACACCCCCAGACACACCTGAGACACACTTAGGTGGGAGAAATCACCTGGGACACGCCTGTGGTACACCTGGGACAGACCTGGTTGGTGGGGACACACCTGGAATACACCTGAGATACACCTGGGGTAGTCACAGACTTGGCTGGACACACCTGGGCGGGGCAGGACACACCTGGGGACGCACACCTGGAGGCCTGGGCTGGGTGTCAGGAGGTGCTGGCTACCTGGGGGAGCCCGGGGGGCTCAGGTGTGTGAGGCGGGGCTCAGGTGTGCAAGGTGGGGCTTGGGGGGGTCTCAGGTACCTGTGGCTCAGGTGTGCTGTCCCCAGGCCCGCTGCTGGAGGACTGGGACATCATCAGCCCGCGGGAGGTGGCGGCGGCCGAGCCGGTGCCCGAGCGCCGCTCGCTGCTGGCGGCGGCCCTGCCCTTCACCCAGGCGCTGCTGGCACAGGTGAGCGCACCTGGCACAGGTGAGGCACACCTAGCACAGGAGTACACCTGGTGCAGGTGAGGCACACCTAGCACAGGAGGACACCTGGCACAGGAGCACACCTGGCACAGGTGAGGCACACCTAGCACAGGAGTACACCTGGCACAGGTGAGGCACACCTAGCACAGGAGCACACCTGGCACAGGTGAGGCACTCCTGGCACAGGAGCACTCCTGGCACAGGTGAGGCACTCCTGGCACAGGAGCACACCTGGCACAGGTGAGGCACACCTAGCACAGGAGCACACCTGGTGCAGGTGAGGCACTCCTGGCACAGGAGCACACCTGGTGCAGGTGAGGCACACCTAGCACAGGTGAGGCACACCTAGCACAGGAGGACACCTGGCACAGGAGCACACCTGGCGCAGGTGAGGCACTCCTGGTGCAGGTGAGGCACACCTGGCACAGGAGCACACCTGGCGCAGGTGAGGCACACCTAGCACAGGTGAGGCACTCCTGGCACAGGAGCACACCTGGCACAGGTGAGCACTCCTGGCACAGGAGCACACCTGGCACAGGTGAGCACTCCTGGCACAGGAGCACACCTGGCACAGGTGAGGCACACCTAGCACAGGTGAGGCACTCCTGGCGCAGGTGAGGCACTCCTGGCACAGGTGAGGCACTCCTGGCGCAGGTGAGGCACACCTAGCACAGGTGAGGCACTCCTGGCACAGGTGAGGCACACCTGGCACAGGAGTACATCTGGCAGAGGTGAGCACACCTGGCACAGGTGAGGCACTCCTGGCACAGGTGAGGCACTCCTGGCGCAGGTGAGGCACTCCTGGCACAGGTGAGGCACACCTGGTGCAGGTGAGGCACTCCTGGCACAGGTGAGGCACACCTAGCACAGGAGCACACCTGGCACAGGTGAGCACACCTGGCACAGGAGCACACCTGGCACAGGTGAGGCACACCTGGCTCAGGTGAGGCACTGCTGGCACAGGAGCACACCTGGTGCAGGTGAGGCACACCTAGCACAGGTGAGGCACACCTGGCGCAGGTGAGGCATGCCTGGCGCAGGTGAAGCACACCTGGCGCAGGTGAGGCACACCTGGCACAGGAGCACACCTGGCACAGGTGAGGCACTCCTGGCACAGGTGAGGCACTCCTGGCGCAGGTGAGGCACTCCTGGCACAGGTGAGGCACTCCTGGCGCAGGTGAGGCACTCCTGGCACAGGAGCACACCTGGCGCAGGTGAGGCACACCTAGCACAGGAGCACACCTGGCACAGGTGAGCACACCTGGCACAGGAGCACACCTGGCGCAGGTGAGGCACACCTGGCACAGGTGAGGCACTCCTGGCACAGGAGCACTCCTGGCACAGGAGCACACCTGGCACAGGAGCGCACCTGGCACAGGTGAGGCACGCCTGGCACAGGAGCACTCCTGGCACAGGTGAGCACACCTGGCACAGGAGCACACCTGGCACAGGTGAGCACACCTGGCACAGGAGCACACCTGGCACAGGTGAGGCACACCTAGCACAGGTGAGGCACTCCTGGCACAGGAGCACACCTGGCACAGGTGAGGCACTCCTGGCACAGGTGAGGCACACCTAGCATAGGAGCACACCTGGCACAGGTGAGCACACCTGGCACAGGTGAGGCACTCCTGGCACAGGAGCACTCCTGGCACAGGAGCACACCTGGCGCAGGTGAGCACACCTGGCACAGGTGAGGCACTCCTGGCACAGGAGCACACCTGGCGCAGGTGAGCACACCTGGCACAGGTGAGCACACCTGGAGTCCCCACGTTGCTGGGAGCTCCTGCTGCTCTCTCGGGCCTCGCGGTGCCCCCGCGGTGCCCCCGCGGTGCCACCTGTGCCGTTCCCGCAGGTGGGCCGGACGCTGGCGCGGGCGCAGGCGGCCCTGGCGTGGCCCGAGGGGACCCCGGCCACGGCCCCGCCCCCTGCGCCGCCCCCACCCTGCGCCCCCCTGGGCGATGCTGACCTGAGGTCCTACCTGGGCCCAGGTGGGCGCCTGCTGCGGCCCCAGGACCTGCGGCTGCACGTCTTCCACGGCGGCGTCGAGCCCGGCCTGCGCAAGGTGAGGGCCCGGAGACGCACCTGGGGCACACCTGGGGGTGTGGGTAACACCTGGGGCACACCTGGGCATTGGGGGCACACCTGGGGCACAGCTGGGGCACAGCTGGGGGTTGGGGGCACACCTGGGGCACACCTGGGGGTGTGGGTAACACCTGGAGCACAGCTGGGCATTGGGGGCACAGCTGGGGGTTGGGGGCACACCTGGGGGTTGGGGTAACACCTGGGGCACACCTGGGCATTGGGGGCACACCTGGGGGTGTGGGTAACACCTGGGGCACACCTGGGCATTGGGGGCACACCTGGGGCACAGCTGGGGCACACCTGAGGGTTGGGGTAACACCTGGGGCACACCTGGGCATTGGGGGCACACCTGGGGCACAGCTGGGGCACACCTGGGGGTTGGGGTAACACCTGGGGCACACCTGGGCATTGGGGGCACACCTGGGGCACAGCTGGGGCACACCTGGGGGTTGGGGTAACACCTGGGGCACACCTGGGCATTGGGGGCACACCTGGGGCACAGCTGGGGCACACCTGAGGGTTGGGGTAACACCTGGGGCACAGCTGGGGGTTAGGGTAACACCTGGAGCACAGCTGGGGTTTGGGGGCACACCTGGGGCACACCTGGGGGTGTGGGTAACACCTGGGGCACACCTGGGGGTTGGGGGCACACCTGGAGCACAGCTGGGCATTGGGGGCACACCTGGGGCACAGCTGGGGCACACCTGGGGGTTGGGGTAACACCTGGGGCACACCTGGGGGTTGGGGTAACACCTGGAGCACAGCTGGGCATTGGGGGCACACCTGGGGGTTGGGGTAACACCTGGGGCACACCTGGGGGTTGGGGTAACACCTGGAGCACACCTGGGCATTGGGGGCACACCTGGGGGTTGGGGTAACACCTGGGGCACACCTGGGGGTTGGGGGCACACCTGGGGCATGCCTGTGGCACACCTGGGGATTGGGGTTACACCTGGGGCACAGCTTGGGGTTGGGGTCACACCTGGGGCACACCTGGGGCTTACCTGGGGCTTGGGGTCCCACCTGGGGCACACATTAGGGTTGGGGTCACACCTTGGATACATCTGGGGGTTGGGGTCACACCTGGGCATTGGCACACCTGGGGCACACCTGGGGGTGGTTCTGTTCACACCTGGGGCACACCTGGGGGTTGGGGTCACACCTGGGGCACACCTGGGGGTGGTTCTGTTCATACCTGGGGCACACCTGGGGGTGGTTCTGTTCACACCTGGGGCACACCTGGGGTTTGGGGTCACACCTGGGGCACACCTGGGGATGGTTCTGTTCACACCTGGAGCACACCTGGGGGTTGGGTTCACACCTGGGGCACACCTGGGGGTTGGGGTCACACCTGGGGCACACCTGGGGGTGGTTCTGCTCACACCTGGGTTCTTTGAGCCACACTTCGGGGCCTTGGGGGTTCTCTGCTCTCCCCAAGCCTTACCTGGCAGCTGTGATCACACCTGGGGCACACCTGGCGCGTTCTGATCTTACCTGCTGCCGCTTCAGCCTCCCTGGGGGGTTCTCAGATCCGTCCTGAGCAACACCTGGGAGTTCCAGGTGTCCTCACCCCAGTTCCCCTCTAGAGGGGGTTCGGCATTACCTGCTGGACGTGTCCCTGCTCTCACCTGTCAGTGTCACCTGCTGGGCGTGTCCCTGCTCTCACCTGTCAGTGTCACCTGCTGGGCGTGTCCCTGCTCTCACCTGTCAGTGTTACCTGCTGAACGTGTCCCTGCTCTCACCTGTCCCCATTCCCCGTACAGGTGTTCTGGCATTTTCTGTGTAACACATTCCAGCTCTCACCTGTCATTGTCACCTGCTGGACGTGTCCCTGCTCTCACCTGTCAGTGTCACCTGCTGCACGTGTCCCTCATCCCTCACCTGTCCCCATTCCCCACACAGGTGTTCTAGCATTTCCTATGTAACAATTCCTGCTCTCACCTGTCCCCATTCCCCCATACAGGTGTTCTGGCGTTACCTGTGTAACACATTCCTGCTCTCACCTGTCCCCATTCCCCCATACAGGTGTTCTGGCATTTTCTGCTGAACGTGTCCCTCATCCCTCACCTGTCCCCTTTCCCCACTCAGGTGGTCTGGCGTTACCTGTGTACCATGTCCCTGCTCTCACCTGTCCCCATTCCCCATACAGGTGTTCTGGCATTTTCTGTGTAACACATTCCATCTCTCACCTGTCAGTGTCACCTGCTGAACATGTCCCTCATCACTCACCTGTCCCCATTCCCCCATACAGGTGTTCTGGCGTTACCTGTGGAACACATTCCTGTTCTCCCCTGTCAGTGTCACCTGCTGAACGTGTCCCTGCTCTCACCTGTCCCCATTCCCCGCACAGGTGGTCTGGCGTTACCTGCTGAACATGTGCCTCATCCCTCACCTGTCCCCATTGCCCACACAGGTGGTCTGGCGTTACCTGTGTACCATGTCCCTGCTCTCACCTGTCCCCATTCCCCACTCAGGTGGTCTGGCGTTACCTGCTGAACGTGTCCCTCATCCCTCACCTGTCCCCATTGCCCACACAGGTGGTCTGGCGTTACCTGTGTACCATGTCCCTGCTCTCAGCTGTCCCCATTCCCCACTCAGGTGGTCTGGCGTTACCTGTGTACCATGTCCCTGCTCTCACCTGTCCCCATTCCCCGCACAGGTGGTCTGGCGTTACCTGTGTACCATGTCCCTGCTCTCACCTGTCCCCATTCCCCACTCAGGTGGTCTGGCGTTACCTGTGTACCATGTCCCTGCTCTCACCTGTCCCCATTCCCCGCACAGGTGGTCTGGTGTTACCTGTGTAACACATTCCTGCTCTCACCTGTCCCCATCCCCCCATACAGGTGTTCTGGCATTTTCTGCTGAACATGTCCCTCATCCCTCACCTGTCCCCATTCCCCACTCAGGTGGTCTGGCGTTACCTGCTGAACGTGTCCCTGCTCTTACCTGTCCCCATTCTCTCCATACAGGTGTTCTGGTGTTACCTGTGGAACACATTGCTGCTCTCACCTGTCCCCATTCCCCCATACAGGTGTTCTGGCATTTTCTGCTGAATGTGTCCCTCATCCCTCACCTGTCCCCATTCCCCACACAGGTGGTCTGGCGTTACCTGTGTACCATGTCCCTGCTCTCACCTGTCCCCATTCCCCACTCAGGTGGTCTGGCGTTACCTGTGTACTGTGTCCCTGCTCTCACCTGTCCCCATTCCCCACACAGGTGGTCTGGCGTTACCTGTGTACCATGTCCCTGCTCTCACCTGTCCCCTTTCCCCACTCAGGTGGTCTGGCGTTACCTGCTGAATGTGTCCCTGCTCTCACCTGTCCCCATTCCCCACTCAGGTGGTCTGGCGTTACCTGTGTAACACATTCCTGCTCTCACCTGTCCCCATTCCCCACTCAGGTGGTCTGGCGTTACCTGCTGAATGTGTCCCTGCTCTCACCTGTCCCCTTTCCCCACTCAGGTGGTCTGGCATTACCTGTGTACCATGTCCCTGCTCTCACCTGTCCCCATTCCCCACACAGGTGTTCTGGCGTTACTTGTGTAACACATTCCTGCTCTCACCTGTCCCCATTCCCCACTCAGGTGGTCTGGCGTTACCTGTGTACTGTGTCCCTGCTCTCACCTGTCCCCATTCCCCACACAGGTGGTCTGGCGTTACCTGTGTACCATGTCCCTGCTCTCACCTGTCCCCATTCCCCACTCAGGTGGTCTGGTGTTACCTGTGTAACACATTCCTGCTCTCACCTGTCCCCATTCCCCACACAGGTGGTCTGGCGTTACCTGCTGAACGTGTTCCCCGCCGGCCTGTCGGGCCAGGAGCGCCTGTCCCACCTGCGCCTCAAGGCGGCCGAGTACTCGTCCCTGAAGGCGGCGCTGGCGGCGCGCGCGGCGCCGGCCGAGCTGGCGCAGGTGGCAGCGGCGGTGCGCAAGGACGTGGTGCGCACGGACCGCGCCCACCCCTACTTCGGCGGCCCCGAGGAGGGCCACCCTCACCTGGCGGCCCTGCAGGCGCTGCTCACCACCTTCGCGCTGGGCCACCCGCGCCTCTCCTACTGCCAGGGCATGTCGGACGTGGCGGCGCCGCTGCTGGCCGTGCTGGACGACGAGGCGCAGGCCTTCGTGTGCTTCTGCTCGCTGATGCGCCGCCTGGCGCCGCGCTTCCGGCCCGGCGGCCGCGGGCTGGCGCGGGCCTTCGCCCACCTGCGGCGGCTGCTGCGGCGCGCCGACCCGCCCTTCTGGGCCTTCCTGGCGGCGCGCGGCGCGCACGACCTGCTCTTCTGCTACCGCTGGCTGCTGCTGGAGCTGAAGCGCGAGTTCGCCTTCGACGACGCCCTCAAGGTGCTGGAGATCACCTGGAGCTCGCTGCCCCCCGCGCCGCCCCCGCCCCCCGAGGGGGTCCCGCTGCTCGGAGCGCCCCTGGGAGCCCGCGGGGCCGGCCGGGCGCTGCGGGAGCGCCGGGGGCTGCGCCCGCGGCCGCCCCGCAGGAGGAGGAGGAGGAGGAGCGTGGAGGAGGAGGAACGTGCCGGAGGGCTCGCGGAGGGTTCCGGTGGTGGCTTTGGGGGTCTCAAGGGTTCCAGCGATGGTCCTGAGGGTCCCAAGAGCTCCGGAGATGTCCCCAACAGTCACAAAATCTCCAGCGAGCTCTTTGAGAGCCCCAAGAGCTTCAGCGATGTTCTGGAAGGTTCCGAGGGCAGCCAGGAGGATCCCAAGAGCTCCAGTGATGTCCCCAACCGTCTCGGGGACAGCCAAAAAGGGCCCAAGATCTTTAAGAACGTTCAGGAAGGTCTTGAGAGCTCCAGCGATGTCCCCAAAGGTCACAAGAGCTCCAGGAAGGTCCAGGGGAGATCCCCCAGGGATGCTGGAGGAGCCCCCGAGGGCTCCAAGGACTCGGAGCCAGGTGGCCCCAGGAAGGTGGAGGAAGGCACCGACGCCCTGGAGATCGACCAGAGACCCCACAGCCTCTGCTGGGGGGCTGGAGAAGACCCCAGAGAAGGACAGGATGACCGCAGAGAGGGACATGATCCAGGAGAAGGACGAGGTGGCCCCAAAGAGGGACCGGACGACCCGAGAGAAGAACCGGCTGACCCTGGGATGAATCGTGGTGACCCCAGAGAGGGTGACGATGATCTCGGAGAAGGACACAACATTGGAGAAGGCCACAACAGCCCCAAGGATGTCCGCCATGACCCCAGGGATGGACACCGTGGCTTCAGGGATGGCCGTGGTGACCCCAAGGAAGGATGCGATGACCCCAGACGTGGCCGTGACGACCTCAAGGACGACCACCGTGACCTCAAACCCAACCACGACGACCCCGAGGAAGGACGTGACGACACCAAGCACGGCCACGATGACCTCGAGGACGACCACCGTGCCACCGACAACCCAAAAAGCCCCGAAGACCCTTGGGGCGGCCGTTGGGCTTGGGAAGAACCTTCCTCCTCCTCGTCCTCGTCCTCGTCGTGCTCCTCGGGCTCGTCCTCCTCGGACGAGGAGGTGACGGTGGAGGACGACGGCGCGCCGCTGCCACCGCCAGAAGAGCTGGGCCAGGGGAACCCCTTCCTGCTCTTCGTGTGCCTGGCCATGCTGCTGGAGCAGCGCGAGGCCGTCATGGCGCGCGCCGGCGACTACAACGAGGTGGCCATGCACTTCGACCGCCTGGTGCGCCGCCACCACCTGCCGCGCGTCCTGCGCCGCGCCAAGGCGCTCTTCGCCAGGTACCTGGAGGGCTGGGGGGCCACCGCGCCGGGGGGACCCCAGACGGGACCTCCTTCGGGGCAGGGCGTGCCCTCGGGAGCCCCGACGGGGTAGGGGGCGCGGGTGGGAGAGAGGGTGGGAACGTGGAGGCCACCGTAGGGAGGTCTGTAGGACAAGGTGGTGGCCCCGTAGAACATCTCAGAGTGGTCCTGAGGGGCCCCAAAGTCACTGGAGGTCTGTAGGACAAGGTGGTGACCCTGTAGAATATCTCAGAGTGGTTCTTAGGGTCCCCAGAGTCACTGGAGGTCTGTAGGACAAGGTGGTGACCCTGTAGAATATCTCAGAGTGGTTCTTAGGGTCCCCAGAGTCACTGGAGGTCTGTAGGACAAGGTGGTGACCCTGTAGAACATCTCCAGGAGGTGCTGAGGTCATCGTGAGAGGCTCCAAAGTCACTGGAGGTCTGTAGGACAAGGTGGTGACCTCGTAGAACATCTCCAGGAGGTTCTGAGGGTCCCCAGAGTCACTGGAGGTCCGTGGGACAAGGTGGTGACCCCATAGAACATCTCAGAGCGGTTCTTAGGGTCCCCAGAGTCACGGGAGGTCTGTAGGACAAGGTGGTTACCCCATAGAACATCTCCAGGAGGTTCTGAGGGGCCCCAAAGTCACTGGAGGTCTGTAGGACAAGGTGGTGACCCCATAGAACATCCCAGAGTGGTTCTGAGGTCATCATGAGGGGGCCCAAAGTCACGGGAGGTCTGTAGGACAAGGTGGTGACCCCATAGAACATCTCCAGGAGGTCCTGAGGGGCCCCAAAGTCACTGGAGGTCCGTGGGACAAGGTGATGACCCCATAGAACATCTCCAGGAGGTGCTGAGGTCACCTTGGGGACTCTGGTCACTGTCAGGGTCTGTAGGACACTGTGGGGACACCACAGACCCCACATGGGGACAGGTTG
This sequence comes from Lonchura striata, assembly GCF_046129695.1. Taxonomy (NCBI): domain Eukaryota; kingdom Metazoa; phylum Chordata; class Aves; order Passeriformes; family Estrildidae; genus Lonchura; species Lonchura striata. The sequence continues at coordinate 1,565,410 of NC_134638.1, read as the reverse complement.
GCCCTTTTGGGGACCCCAAGGCCACCATGGGGTCTCCAAGGCCACCCTGGGGTCCCCAGGGACCCCCCAGAGCTCCCCATGACCCCCCCATGGCAGCAGAGACCCCTCCCAGTATGAACCAGTATGAACCAGTACAGCCCAGTGCCTCCCTGCTGGGTTCTGCACCGCCGTGGGACATCCCAATAAGAACCAGTAAGAACCAGTATGAACCAGTGCAACATCCCGGCTGGGAGCTCCTCCATCTGCATTGCCTTGGGCCGGACCAGTATGGACCAGTATGGACCAGTATGGAGCAGGAAGGGGCTGGGAGCCCAACTGGGAGCCCCACGTGCATCACCTTGTGCCAGACCAGTATGGACCAGTACAGACCAGTATGGACCAGTGCCTTGCCACGGCCTTCAGCCATCCCAGCACGCACCAGTATGGACCAGTATGGACCAGTATGGACCAGTCCGGCAGCCAAACTGGGAGCTCTTCACCGGCGTGGCCTTGTGTCCTCCCAGTATGGACCAGTATGGACCAGTACAAACCAGTCCAGATCTCCTCCTGCCTTGCGTGCTCCCAGTACAGACCAGTATGGACCGGTAGGGTGCCCCCACCGCTGTGTTGATGCCCGTAGGCCTTCTCCCAGTATGGACCAGTACAAACCAGTTCCTGCCTCCCACCCTGGGTGCCTTCTCCCCTCCCCCCCTTATTTATTGCCCCTCCCCCTCCAGCCGGGGGGGTCCCAGAGGTGCCGGAACCACCAATAAACGATGCCTGTTACTGGTGTGGCTCCCAGTATGGACTGGGAGGGACTGGGAGGGGGTTTGGGGCTCCCAGTACGAACTGGGAGGGACTGGGATCTCCCAGTATGGACTGGGAGGGACTGGGAGGGGGTTTGGGGTTCCCAGTATGGACTGGGAGGGACTGGGAGGGGGTTTGGGGCTCCCAGTATGAACTGGGAGGGACTGGGATCTCCCAGTATGGACTGGGAGGGACTGGGAGGGGGTTTGGGGCTCCCAGTGTGAACTGGGAGGGACTGGGATCTCCCAGTATGGACTGGGAGGGACTGGGAGGGGGTTTGGGGCTCCCAGTGTGAACTGGGAGGGAGTTTGGGGTTCCCAGTATGAACTGGGAGGGACTGGGAGGGAGTTTGGGGCTCCCAGTATGGACTGGGAGGGACTGGGATCTCCCAGTATGGACTGGGAGGGACTGGGAGGGAGTTTGGGGTTCCCAGTATGAACTGGGAGGGACTGGGATCTCCCAGTATGAACTGGGAGGGACTGGGATCTCCCAGTAGGGACTGGGAGGGACTGGGATCTCCCAGTATGGACTGGGAGGGAGTTTGGGGCTCCCAGTATGGACTGGGAGGGACTGGGATCTCCCAGTATGAACTGGGAGGGGGTTTGGGGCTCCCAGTATGAACTGGGAGGGGGTTTGGGGCTCCCAGTATGAACTGGGAAGGGATTTCCCATTCCCAGTATGAACTGGGGACTTCCCAGTATGAACTGGGAGGGTGTGGACAGGTCCAGGGCCAGGACTGGGATTCTCCCAGTGTTCCCAGTTTGCTCCCGTTACTGGTTGAGGGTGCTCCCAGTTCTCCCCAGTCCCTCCCAGTTCCCCCCCAGTCCCTCCCAGTTCCCTCCCAGTCTCTCCCAGTTCCCTCCCAGTTCCCCCCCAGTCTCTCCCAGTTCCCTTCCCAGCCCCCCAAGTCCCTCCCAGCCCCCCCAGTCCCTCCCAGTTCCCCCAGTTCCCCCTCCCAGTTCCCCCAGTCCGGAGGTGACGTCCCCGCCACCTTTGGGTGCTTCCGGCCGGAAGAGGCCTCGGGGGCACCCAGAGATTTTTGGGGGGCGGCTCTGGGGCGGTTTTGGGGTTCCTGGGGGAATTTTTGGGGTCCCAGGAGGGATTTTGGGGTTTCCTGGGATTTTTTGGGGTGTCCAGGGGGGATTTTGGGGTTCCCAGGGAATTTTTGGGGTCCCAGGAGGGATTTTTGGGGTTCCCTGGGATTTTTTGGGGTCCCAGGAGGGATTTTTGGGGTTCCCTGGGATTTTTTGGGTGTCCCAGGGGGAATTTTTGGGGTTCCCTGGGAATTTTTGGGGTCCCAGGAGGGATTTTGGGGTTCCCTGGGATTTTTTGGGTGTCTCAGGAGGAATTTTTGGGGTTCCCAGGGGGTTTTTTTGGGGTTCCCCAGGATTTTTTTGGGGGGGGGCTTCCCAGGGGGGATTTTTGGGGTTCTCCGGGATTTTGGGGGGGTCCCAAAATTTGGGGATGAGCCGGGGGGGGCGGCAGGGGGGGGACAACGTCCCCTCGGAGCTGCTGCGGGAGCAGGAGAACCTGCGGATCTTCGAGCTGCTGGGCAGGAAATGCGTGGTGAGAACTGGGGGAACTGGGAGGGACTGGGAATGGGAACTGGGGGGACTGGGAGGGACTGGGGGGAACTGGGAATGGGAACTGGGGGGACTGGGAGGGACTGGGGAAACTGGGAGGGACTGGGAATGGGAACTGGGGGGACTGGGGAAACTGGAATGGGGAACTGGGGGAAACTGGAGGGACTGGAGGGGAACTGGGGGTACTGGGGGGAAACTGGGAGGGAACTGGGAGGGACTGGGGGGAACTGGGGGGACTGGGAACGGGAACTGGGGGGACTGGGGAGACTGGGAGGGACTGGGAGGGACTGGGAGGGACTGGGAATGGGAAATGGGGGGAACTGGGGGGACTGGGAGGGAACTGGGGGGAACTGGGGGGACTGGGGGAACTGGGATGGGGAACTGGGGGGACTGGAAGGGACTGGGGGGGACTGGGAACAGGAACTGGGGGGACTGGGAGGGACTGGGGGGGACTGGGAACAGGAACTGGGGGGACTGCGAGGGACTGGGAATGGGAACTGGGGGGACTGGGAATGGGAACTGGGGGGACTGGGAGGGACTGGGAATGGGAAATGGGGGGAACTGGGGGGACTGGGGGGAACTGGGAGGAACTGGGAATGGGAAATGGGGGGACTGGGAGGAACTGGGGGGAAACTGGGAGGGACTGGAGGGGAACTGGGAACGGGAACTGGGGGGAACTGGGGGGACTGGGGGAACTGGGGGGGACTGGGGAAACTGGGATGGGGAACTGGGACGGACTGGGAGGGACTGGGGAACTGGGATGGGGAACTGGGGGAAACTGGGAATGGGAATTTGGGGGACTGGGATGGACTGGGAAGGGGGTTTGGGGGGTTTAAGGGGGATTTGGGGGGATTTAGGGTGAGATGGGAAGGATTTTGGGGGGTTGGGAGGGGGAATTTGAGGGACTGGGGAAACTGGGAGGGACTGGGATGGGGAACTGGGATGGACTGGGATGAACTGGGAGGGACTGGGAAGGGGAATTCGGGGGGGTTTAAGGGGAATTTGGGGGGATTTAGGGTGGGATGGGAAGGATTTTGGGGGGTTGGGAGGGGGAATTTGAGGGACTGGGGAAATTGGGATGGACTGGGATGGACTGGGAAGGGGAACTGGGGGGAACTGGGGGGAACTGGGGGGATTTGAGGGGGGTTTAAGGGGAATTTGGGGGGATTTAGGGTGGGATGGGAGGGATTTCGGGGGTTTGGGAGGGGGATTTTGAGGGACTGGGGGAGCTGGGAGCCACTGGGACAGACTGGGAAGGGGAACTGGGATGAACTGGGGGGAACTGGGAAGGGGAACTGGGGGGGTTTAAGGGGAATTTGGGGGGGTGTGAGGGAGGTTTTGGGGGGTTTAGGGTGGGATGGGGGGGATTTCGGGGGTTTGGGAGGGGGAATTTGAGGGACTGGGGAAAATGGGGGAGGACTGGGAGGGACTTGGGGGAACTGGGATGAACTGGGAGGAACTGGGAGGGACTGGGAAGGGGAATTGGGGGGGTTTGGGGGGGATTTGGGGGGATTTAGGGTGGGATGGGGGAGGATCTTGAGGTCTTGGGGGGTAAATTTGGGGTCCTGGGGGGGAATTTGGGGGTCCTGGGAGCATCTGGGGGATTCTGAGGGGATCTGGGGCAATAAGGGGAGACATTTGGGGTCCTGGGAGAGTCGTGAGGGGGATTTGGGGGTCCCTGGGAGGGATTTGGGGGTCCCTGGGAGGGATTTGGGGGTCCCTGGGAGGGATTTGGGGGTCCCTGGGAGGGATTTGGGGGTCTCTGGGGCCATTTTGGGGTTTCTGGGGCCATTTTGTGGTCTCTGCTGAGGTTTTGGGCCAGTCTTGGGGGATTTTGGGCTGTCTGGGAGGGATTTTGGCATCTCCAGATGAATTTTGGGGTCTCTGGGGCCATTTTGGGGTGTCTCGGATGGATTTTGGGATCTGTGGGACCATTTTGGGCTGTCTCGGATGGATTTTGGCATCTCCAGATGAATTTTGGGGTCTGTGGGGCCATTTTGGGGTGTCTCGGATGGATTTTGGGGTCTGTGGGGCCATTTTGGGGTGTCTGGGATGGATTTTGGGATCTCTGGGGCCATTTTGGGCTGTCTGGGATGGATTTTGGCATCTCCAGATGAATTTTGGGGTCTGTGGGGCCATTTTGGTGTCCCTGGCTGGATTTTGGATTCTCTGGAGCCGTTTTTCTGAGTCTCTGGGCTGGATTTTGGGGATCTCCAGCCGGATTTTGGGGTGTCCCTGGGCTGGATTTTGGGGTGTCCCCGCAGACCCTGGTGACCGCCGTGGTCCAGCTGGTGGTGGCCGAGCCCGGGGGGGTCCCCGGGGGTCCCGGGGGGGTCCCGGGGGGCTCCTGGAGCCTCCGGGGCTGCGGCGTCGCCTGCCTGGTCCGGGACAGCCCCCGGCGCTCCTACTTCATCCGCATCTTCCGCCTGCCCGTGAGTCTGGGGGACCCCAAATCCCGGGGGGACCCCAAATCCCGGGGGGACCCCAAATCCTCGGGTTGGGATCCTCCAAATCCTGGGGTCCTCAAAATCTTGGGGAGGGGGAGTCCCTAAACCCAGGGGGGTGGGTTCAGGACAGCCCCCGGTGCTTCCACTTCATCATCCTCCTCTTGAGGGGGGTCCCCAAATTCTGGGGGGTGACCCCAAATCCTGGAGGGAACCCCAAATCCTTTGTGGGGGATCCCAACTCCTGGTGGGGAGTCCCCGAAACTCCAGGATGGGGGGAGATGAAGGGGTTGGGGTTGGGTGGGGAGCCCCTGATGGGTTTTGGGGGGTCCTGAGGGGGTTTTGGGGGGGTCCCAGAGGTTTGGGGGGTCCTGAGGGGGTTTTGGGTGGGGTCCCAGAGGTTTTGGGAGGGTCCCAAAGGTTTTGGGGGGGCTCCCAGAAGCTCTGGGGGGTCCCAGAGGGGTTCTGGGGTCCCTGAGGGGGTTCTGGGGGGTCCCTGAGGGGTTTGGGTGGGTCCCAGAGGTTTGGGGGGTCCTGAGGGGGTTTTGGGGGGGTCCCCGAGGGGGTTTTGGGGGGTCCCAGAGGTTTGGGGGCTCCCAGAGGGGTTCTGGGGTCCCTGAGGGGGTTTTGGGGGGGTCTTTGAGGGGGTTTTGGGTGGGGTCCCAGGGGTTTGGGGGGTCCTGAGGGGTTTGGGGGGCTCCCAGAGGTGGTTTGGGGGAGGTTCTGGGGGGGTCCCAGAGGTTTTGGGGTCCCTGAGGGGTTTTGGGAGGGTCCCAAATGTTTTGGGGGGGTCCCTGAGGGGTTTGGGTGGGGTCCCAGAGGTTTGGGGTGTCCTGAGGGGTTTTTGGGGCTCCTGAGGGGGTTTTGGGGGGTCCTTGAGGGGGTTTTGGGTGGGTCCCAGAGGTTTGGGGGGTCCTGAGGGGTTTTTGGGGCTCCTGAGGGGGTTTTGGGGGGGTCCCAGAGGTTTGGGGGTCCTGAGGGGGTTTTGGGGGGGTCCCAGAGGTTTGGGGGTCCTGAGGGGCTTTTGGGGGGTCCTTGAGGGGGTTTTGAGGGGATCCCAGAGGTTTGGGGGGTCCCTGAGGGGGTTTTGGGTGGGTCCTGAGGGGTTTTGGGGTGTCCTGAGGGGGTTTTGGGGGGGTCCCAGAGGTTTGGGGGATCCTGAGGGGGTTTTGGGGGGTCCCAGAGGTTTGGGGGTCCTGAGGGGTTCTGGGGGTCCCCAGGAGGGTCCCTGACCCCCCACCCCCCCCCAGGCCGGGGAGCTGTGGTGGGAGCAGGAGCTGCAGGGGGGGATGGGCTACAAGACCCCCACCCCCTTTTTCCACACCTTCGTCAGCCACGTGAGTGGGCGGGGCCGGGGCGGGGCTTGGGCGGGGCCATGGAAATGTGGGTGGGGCAGTGGGCGGGGCTATGGGGATTTGGGTGGGGCTATGGAAATGAGGGTGGGGTCAGTGTGCATGGCTATGGCAATGTGGGTGGGGCTATGGAAATTTGGGTAATGGAATGGAAATGTGAGCGTGGCTATGGAAATGTGGGTGGGGCAGTGGGCGGGGCTATGGAAATGTGGGCGGGGCTATGGAAATGAGGGTGGGGTCAGTGTGCATGGCTATGGCAATGTGGGTGGAGCTATGGAAATTTGGATAATGGAATGGAAATGTGAGCGTGGCTATGGAAATGCGGGTGGGACAGTGGGCGGGGCTATGGAAATGTGGGAGGGGCTATGGAAATGTGGGAGGGGCTATGGAAATGCGGGTGGGGTCAGTGTGCATGCTATGGAAATGAGGGCGGGGCTATGGAAATGCAGTTGGGGCAGTGGGCGGGGCTATGGCATTTTGGACTGGGCAGTGGGCGGGGATATGTAAATGAGGGTGGGGTCAGTGTGCATGCTATGGAAATGTGGGCGGGGCTATGGAAATGTAGGTGGAGTCAGTGGGTGTGGCTATGTAAATGTGGATGGGCAGTGGGCGGGGCTATGGAAATGAGGGTGGGGTCAGTAGGTGTGGCTATGCAAATGTGGGCGGGGCTATGGAGATGAGGGTGGGTCAGTGGGTGTGGCTATGTAAATGTGGGTGGAGTCAGGGGGCGGAGCTATGGAGATGTGGGCACGGCAGTGGGCAGGGCTATGAAAATATGGGCGGGGCTATGGAAATGAGGGTGTGGCAGTGGGCGGGGCTGAAGGTGGCCATGGGTGGGAGGAGCCATTATGGGCGTGGCAAGGGGGAGGGGCTTGAATGGGCGTGGCCTGGAGGGGTGGAGCCAAATGAGCGCGGGGGGTGGGGGCGGGGCCAATTTGAGTTGGGGGCGTGGTCTGAAGCGAGTGGGCGTGGCCAGACGGTGTGGTCATAGAAGGGGTGTGGCCTGCACTTGATGGGCGTGGCTAATGATGGGCGTGGCCATTGATTGGCAGGGCTAACCGCTCATTACCATATAAGGGAAGTAGGCGTGGCCATCGATGGGCGTGGCTATTGACGGGCAGGGCTAACAGCTCATTAGCATATAAGGGAAATGGGCGTGGCTAATGATGGGCGTGGCCATTGATTGGCAGGGTTAGCAGCTCATTCGCATATAAGGGAAATGGGCGTGGCCACTGCCATTAGTGGGTGTGGCCAATAGGATGCTGCCATATAAGGGAAAGTGGGTGTGGTTTGGGTAAGTGGGCGTGGCCTGGCCACCCACGGCGGCTCCTGATTGGCTCAGGAGGGGTGGGCGGGGCTGAACTTCGCCTCCGAGGCCGAGGCCGCCGCCTTCGAGGGCCGGGTCCAGGAGAGGCTGCGGCGGCGGCAGCAGCGGGGCGGTGAGAGACCCCTCCCCAAAATGCGCCTGGGACCCCCAAATCCACCCCCAAAATGCGCCTGGGACCCCCAAATCCACCCCCAAAATGCACCTGGGACCCCCAAATCCACCTGGGAACCCCCGAAATGCACCTGGGACCCCCAAATCCACCCCCAAAATGCGCCTGGGACCCCCAAATCCACACTCAAAATGCACCTGGGACCCCCAAATCCACCTGCGAACCCCCAAAATGCACCTGGGACCCCAAAATCCACACTCAAAATGCACCTGGGACCCCGAAATGCACCTGGGACCCCCAAATCCACCCCCAAAACGCACCTGGGACCCCCAAATCCACCCCCAAAATGTGTCTGTGAACCCCAAAATGCACCTGGGACCCCCAAATCCACCTGGGAAGCCCCGAAATACACCTGGGAACCCCCAAAATGCACCTGGGACCCCCAAATCCACCCCCAAAATGCGCCTGGGACCCCCAAATCCACCTGGGAACCCCCGAAATGCACCTGGGACCCCCAAATCCACCCCCAAAATGTGTCTGTGAACCCCAAAATGCACCTGGAACCCCCAAATCCACCTGGGAACCCCTGAAATACACCTGGGACCTCCAAATCCACCTGGGAACCCCCGAAATACACCTGGGACCCCCAAATCCACCCCCAAAATGCGCCTGGGACCCCCAAATCCACCTGCGAACCCCCGAAATACACCTGGGACCCCCAAATCCACCCCCAAAATGCACCTGGGACCCCCAAATCCACACTCAAAATGCACCTGGGACCCCGAAATGCACCTGGGACCCCAAAATCCACCCCCAAAATGCACCTGGGACCCCAAAATCCACCCCCAAAATGCACCTGGGACCCCAAAATCCACCCCCAAAATGCACCTGGGACCCCCAAATCCACCCCCAAAATGTGTCTGTGAACCCCAAAATGCACCTGGGACCCCAAAATCCACACTCAAAATGCACCTGGGACCCCGAAATGCACCTGGGACCCCCAAATCCACCCCCAAAAATGCACCTGGGACCCCAAAATCCACCCCCAAAATGCACCTGGGACCCCAAAATCCACCCCCAAAATGCACCTGGGACCCCGAAATGCACCTGTGACCTCAAAATCCACCCCCAAAATGCACCTGGGACCCCCAAATCCACACTCAAAATGCACCTGGGACCCCGAAATGCACCTGGGACCCCCAAATCCACCCCCAAAATGTGTCTGTGAACCCCAAAATGCACCTGGGATCCCAAAATCCACCCCCAAAACGTGTCTGTGAACCCCGAAATCCACCTGGGAACCCCCAAATCCACCCCCAGAATGTGTCTGTGAACCCCAAAATGCACCTGGGACCCTGAAATCCACCTGGGAACCCCCAAAATCCACCCCCAAAATGTATCTGGGGACTTTCAAAATGTACCTGGCAACCCTCAAAATGTATCTGGGAATGCTCCAAATGCACCTGGGATCCCCAAAACGCATCTGAGGACCTTAAAAACACACCTGGGAACCCCAAAATACACCTGGGAATACCCAAAATGCACCTGGGAACCCCAAAATACACCTGGGAATACCCAAAATTCACCTGAAAATGCCCAAAATACACCTGGGAATACCCAAAATGCACCTGAAAATGCCCAAAATACACCTGGGAATACCCAAAATTTCCCCGGGGATCCCCAAAATACACCTGGGGACTTCCAAAACACACCTGGGACCCCCGAAATGCTCCCGAGAACCCCCAGACTGCATCAGAACCCTCCCAACCCCCCCTTGGAATGCCCCAAATCCACTGGAATTCCCAAAAAATCCTTCGGCCGTCCCCCCAAAATTCCCCAAAACGCCCCCTCCCCCACCTCTGACCCCCCCTTTTCTCCCCCCGCAGAGAAGCAGCTGCTGCCCCCTCCCCCACCCCCCGGCCATGGTGAGTCCTGACCCCCCCGGGGGGATTTTGGGGGGATTTTTGGGGGGTTTGGGGGTCACTGGGGGGGTCCCCACCCCCACCGACCCTCACTGTGCCCCCCCAGAGCGTCGGGGGAGCCTCCCCAGGACCCCCAACCCTGATGGTGAGTGAGTGGGGGGGGTCCTGCCCCGTTTTGGGGGGGTCCTGCCCCGTTTTGGGGGGTCCTGCCCCGTTTTGGGGGGTCCTGCCTCATTTTGGGGGGTCCTGCCTCATTTTGGGGGGTCCTGCCTCATTCTGGGGGCTTCTGTCTCATTTTGGGGAGTCCTGCCTCAATTTGGGGGGTGGTCCTGCCTCATTTTGGGGGGTCCTCCCCCATTTTGGGGGGGGTCCTGACCCATTTTGGGGGGGGGGGTCCTGCCCCATTTTGGGGGGCCCTGACTCATTTTAGGGGGCTCCTGCCCTGTTTTGGGGGGTCCTGCCCTATTTTGGGGGGTCCTGTCTCATTTTGGGGGGGGTCCTGCCCCATTTTGGGGATGTCCTGCCTCATTTTGGGGGGGGTCCTGCCCCATTTTGGGAGGGTCCTGCCCCATTTTTGGGGGGTCTTGCCCCAGTTTGAGGGTGTTCTGCCCCATTTTGGGGGGGGCCTGACTCATTTTGGGGGGGCAGTTTGGGGTGGGCTCAGAAGGGCATTTTGGGGTGGGAATTTGGGGTCTCTGGGATGGTTTTGGGGGTCTCAGGGGAGGAGGTTTAGGAGCTCTGGGGGGGATTTTGGGGTCTTTGGTGTGGATTTGGGGTCTCTGGGTTGGATTTGGGGTCTCTGGGTTGGTTTTGGGGTCTCTGGGTGGGATTTTGGGGTCTCTAGGTTGGATTTTGGGGTCTCTGGGTGGGATTTTGGGGTCTCTGGGTTGGTTTTGGGGTCTCTAGGTTGGATTTTGGGGTCTCTGGGTGGGATTTTGGGGTCTCTGGGTGGGATTTTGGGGTCTCTGGGGTGGATTTTGGGTCTCTGGGTGGGATTTTGGGGTCTCTGGGTGGGATTTTGGGGTCTCTGGGGTGGATTTGGGGTCTCTGGGTGGGATTTTGGGGTCTCTAGGTTGGTTTTGGGGTCTCTGGGTTGGTTTTGGGGTCTCTGGGTGGGATTTTGGGATCTCTCAGGAGGATTTTGGGATCTCTCGGGAGAATTTCGGGATTCTCCCCATACTGGGGGGGGGTCCCACAATGATTTTTTCCCCTCCCCCAGGCCCCCCCATCCCGGCCACGCCCATCCCCAACCCCGACATCACCCCCAGCCGGTACCGGGGGCTGCCCAGCCCCCCCTCGGGACCCTCCCCCACCTCGGGACCCCCGCCCGCCCCCGGGGCCCCCCCCGGCCAGCGGAAAAAGGGGAGGGGGCGCAAGAAAATCTCCAAGGCCGATATCGGGGTCCCCTCCGGATTCAAGTGGGTCTGGGGGGGGATTTGGGGTCTGGGGGGATTTGGGGGATGGGATTTGGGGGATGGGATTTGGGGGGATGGGATTTGGGGTCTGGGGGGGATTTGGGGTCTGGGGGGATTTGGGGGATGGGATTTGGGGTCTGGGGGGATTTGGGGGATGGGATTTGGGGTCTGGGATTTGGGGGGATGGGATTTGGGGGATGGGGGATTTGGGGGATGGGATTTTGGGTCTGGGGGGGATTTGGGGGATGGGATTTGGGGGATGGGATTTGGGGTCTGGGGGGGATTTGGGGGATGGGGGGATTTGGGGGATGGGGGGATTTGGGGTTTGGGGGGATTTGGGGTCTGGGGGGATTTGGGGGATGTTGGGGGGGTTTTGGGTATGGGGGGATTTGGGAGATGGGGGGATTTTGGGGGGGATTTGGGTCTGGGGGGGATTTAGGGTGGGGAGGATTTTGGGAATGTGGGGGTCGATTTGGGGGGTGTGGGGGTCGGTTTGGGGGGTGTGGGGGTCGGTTTGGGGAATGTGGGGGTCGGTTTGGGGGATGGGGGGATTTGGGGGATGGGGGGGGAATTTGGGGTCTGGGGGGGATTTGGGGAATGTTGGGGGGATTTAGGTCTGGGGGGGGATTTAGGGTGGGGAGGATTTGGGAGATGTGGGGGTCGGTTTGGGGGATGTGGGGGTCGGTTTGGGGGATGTGGGGGTCGGTTTGGGGGGTGTGGGGGTCGGTTTGGGGGATGTGGGGGTCGGTTTGGGGGATGTGGGGGTCGGTTTGGGGGGTGTGGGGGTCGGTTTGGGGGATGTGGGGGTCGGTTTGGGGGGTGTGGGGGTCGATTTGGGGGATGTGGGGGTCGGTTTGGGGGGTGTGGGGGTCGGTTTGGGGCCATCTCTTGGGAGGTTTTGGGGGGTCTCCAGGGGGATTTTGGGGTCTGGGGGGTTCCGGGGGGTCGCGGGGGTCTCACCGCTCTCCCCTCCCCCTCCAGGCACGTCGGTCACATCGGGTGGGACCCCACTGGTGGCTTCGATGTGGGTGACACCTCCCCCAAGTGGGTGACAGTGACCCCGGGGTGACCCCACGGGGGGTGACAGATGTCCCTGCCCAGGTGGCATCCCTGGGCCTGGCCCGGGGTCCCCATGGGGTGACCCTGGGGTGACAGCGACCCTGTGAGGGGTGACAGTGACCCGAGGGGTGACAGCGATCCCGTGCAGGGTGACAGTGACCCTGAGGGGTGACAGCGATCCCGTGTGGGGTGACAGTGACCTGAGGGGTGACAGTAACCCAAGGGGTGACAGTGACCCTGGGGGTGACAGTGACCCGAGGGGTGACAGTGACCCTGTGTGGGGTGACACTGACCCTGTGGGGTGACACTGACCCTGGTGACAGTGACCCTGAGGGGTGACAGGGACCCGAGGGGTGACAGCGATCCCGTGCAGGGTGACAGTGACCCGAGGGGTGACACTGACCCTGGTGACAGTGACCCGAGGGGTGACACTGACCCTGTGTGGGGTGACACTCACCCTGTGTGGGGTGACACTGACCCTGTGGGGTGACAGTGACCCTGAGGGGTGACAACGATCCCGTGCAGGGTGACAGTGACCCGAGGGATGACACTGACCCTGTGGGGTGTGACACTGACCCCGCGGGGTGACACTGACCCCGCGGGGTGTGACACTGACCCCGCGGGGTGACACTGACCCTGTGTAGGGTGACAGTGACCCAAGGGGTGTGACACTGACCCCGTGGGGTGTGACAGTGACCCCGCGGGGTGTGACACTGACCCCGCGGGGTGTGACACTGACCCCGCGGGGTGTGACTCTGACCCCGCGGGGTGTCCCTGTCCCCTCACCGTGTCCCTGTCCCCAGCTGGCCGCCCTGGACCCCGCCCTGCGGTCCCTCTTGTTCCATGGGGTGACACTGACCCTGTGGGGTGACACTGACCCCGTGGGGTGACACTGACCCCGTGGGGTGACACTGACCCCGTGGGGTGACACTGACCCTGTGTGGGCTGTCAGTGACCCTGAGGGGTGAGAGTGACCCGAGGGGTGACACTGACCCTGTGTAGGGTGACACTGACCCCGCGGGGTGTCCCTGTCCCCTCACCGTGTCCCTGTCCCCAGCTGGCCGCCATGGACCCCGCCCTGCGGTCCCTCTTCGCCCAGGCCGGGGTCAGCGAGCGCCACTTGGCCGACGCCGAGACCTCGCGCCTGATCCACGACTTCATCGAGCGCCGGGGCGGGCTGCAGGCCGTGCGCGAGGAGATGCGGCGCCAGGGTGGGCACGGGGCGCCTGGGGCACCTGGGCACACCTGGGCACACCTGGGCACACCTGGGAGGGACCTGGGCACACCTGGGAGGGACCTGGGGACAGCTGGGAGCACCTGGGCACAGCTGGGCACACCTGGGAGGGACCTGGGCACACCTGGGCACACCTGGGAGGGACCTGGGGACAGCTGGGAGCACCTGGGCACACCTGGGAGGGACCTGGGCACATCTGGGCACACCTGGGCACACCTGGGAGGGACCTGGGCACATCTGGGCACACCTGGGCACACCTGGGAGGGACCTGGGGACAGCTGGGAGAAACCTAGAGACACCTGGGGGGCACCTGGGCACACCTGGGAGGGACCTGGGGGCTCCTGGGGACAGCTGGGAGCACCTGGGCACACCTGGGAGCACCTGGGAGGGACCTGGGCACACCTGGGGGTTCCTGGGCACACCTGGGGGCACCTGGGAGGGACCTGGGCACACCTGGGGGTTCCTGGGCACACCTGGGGGCACCTGGGAGGGACCTGGGAAACCTAGAGACACCTGGGCACACCTGGGGGTACCTGGGACACACCTGGGGGTGGGACTAGGCACACCTGGGCACACCTGGGAGGGACCTGGGCACACCTGGGTACAACTGGGGGGCACCTGGGGATACCTGGGGGTACCTGGGACACACCTGGGGGTACCTGGGCACACCTGGGGGTACCTGGGCACACCTGGGCACACCTGGGGGTACCTGGGCACACCTGGGCACAACTGGGGGGCACCTGGGGATACCTGGGCACACCTGGGGATACCTGGGCACACCTGGGCACACCTGGGGGTACCTGGGACACACCTGGGGGTGGGGCCGGGCACACCTGGGAGGGACCTGGGCACACCTGGGCACACCTGGGGGCACCCGGCGGGTCTCTGTGCCCCCCCGTGCCCCCTCTGACCCCTCCCCCTCCTCTCTCTCCTCCCCCAGGACCGCCCCCTCCCCCCCCGGGCCGCGGGAGCCCCGCCCCTCCCCCCGCCCCTCCCCCCCCTCCTCCCGCTCCCGCTCGGCGGTCCCGGCCCCTCCCCCACCCCGCGCCGGCCCCGCCCCTCCCCCCGCCCCTCCCCCTCCGCGAGGCCCCGCCCCTCCCCCGCGAGGCCCCGCCCCCCCGGGCGCCGCCGCCCCGCCCCCTCCCCCCCTCCGCCGCCCCCTCCCCCCTCCGGGGTCCCCCCCGCGACCCCCCCCGGCCGGGGGGCGCTGCTGGACCAGATCCGCCAGGGGGTGACGCTCAACAAGGTCGGGGACCCCAAAAACGGGGAGGGGGAGACCGAAAATGGGGAGGGGGCACCAAAAATGGGGAGGGGGCACCAAAACTGGGGAGGGGGACACCGAAAATGGGGAGGGGGCACCAAAAATGGGGAGGGGGACACCGAAAATGGGGAGGGGGAGACTGAAAATGGGGGGGGGAGACCGAAAATGGGGAGGGGGCACCAAAAACGGGGAGGGGGAGACCGAAAATGGGGAGGGGGCACCAAAAATGGGGAGGGGGCACCAAAAAATGGGGAGGGGGAGACCGAAATTGGGGAGGGGGCACCAAAAATGGGGAGGGGGACACCGAAAATGGGGAGGGGGCACCAAAAATGGGGAGGGGGCACCAAAAAATGGGGAGGGGGAGACCGAAAATGGGGAGGGGGCACCAAAAATGGGGAGGGGGCACCAAAAATGGGGAGGGGGAGACCGAAAATGGGGAGGGGGAGCTCAAAAATGGGGATGGAGACCCCAAAAATGGAAGGGGGACACCAAAAAATAGGGAGGGGGACACCAAAAATTGGGATGGGGACCCCAAAAACGGGTGGGGTGGAGCCAAAAATGGGAGTGGGACCCCAAGAATGGGAGGAGACCCCAAAAATTGGGGGGGGGTGTCCAAGGGGGGGGTCCTGTGACCTTTGGGGGTCTCCATGGGATGGGGGAGGGGCTGTTCCATGCCCCTTTTTTTTGGGTGGGTGGTCTCGTGATTTCTTGGGGGGCTCCCCTGACCTTTTGACGTGGCCGTGGGGGAGGGGCTGGTGGGGGAGGACCCTGCCTGACCCCTCCCCATTTCCCACCCCCCCCCCCAGACCCCTGAGACCCCCGAGGTGGGCGCGGGTCCCGGCGCGGGGGGGCTCGTGGGGGCCCTGATGGACGTGATGCAGAAGCGAAGCCGCGTCATCCATTCCTCGGGTGAGACCCCTCCCCAAATTAAAACAAAACAACCCCAAAACCCCCAAAATCCCCCCAAAAAAACCCCCCGACCCCTCTCCATTGTCGCCCCCCCAGATGAAGGCACAGCCAGCGAGGAGGAGGAGGATGATGATGAATGGGACGAGTGAGACCCCCCCTGCCCCTCCCCCTCCCTCGAGACGCCCCCAGACCCAAATTGGGGCCCCCCCCACCCCTCCCCCACCCCGCCTGCGCCCCTCCCCCAGCTCGGGGGGGGAGGGGCCCCGGCTTTTCCTGCCCCCCCTCCCCTTTTTTCCCCCCCTCGTGCCCCCCCCCCCCCCCCCAAATAAACGCAGGAGTCACGTGACCATGCGCCTCGTTAATGAATCGCTCATTAATTACCGTTTAATGAGCCCCGGCAGCGAGGAGAGGGAGCGGGAATCCAGCGGCTCGGGGAGGGGCCCCGAGGGGATCCCGGCGCTTCCAGCGGCTCCGAGCCGGGAAAACCGCGCGGAAAATGGGGGAAAAACGGCGGAATTCGGGATCGGCGCCGTGCGCGGGCGCTGCTGGGAGCGATATGTAAATGAGGCAGCGCCGCGGCCAATGGAAACCGGTCCCTTCGCACCAGTATGTAAACGAACAGTCGCGGGTGCTGCTGGGAGCGCTATGCAAATCAATCGACGCGGCGGCCAATGGCGGGATCAGATATTATGCAAATAAAGCGGCGCGGTGGCCAATAGAGAAGGGGCGCGACGGTGTCGGTATGGAAATTAATCACCGCATCAGCCAATGGAAGGCGCGCGGGCTGCTGTCACTATGCAAATCAGCAGCCGGGCCAGCCAATGGGCGCTGGGCGCGGGCAGAGGAAGCCCCGCCCCCCGCGCTGCCCGCCGGGCGGAAGCGGCGCCAGAAAGAAAAAAAAAAAAAAAAAAAAAAGGCGGAAAACGACAAAAAAAAAAGCGGCGGCGGCTGAAAATGGCGGAAAATTTAAAAGGTGGCGAGAGCGGGGCGGGCCCGGGGGGTCTCCGGGGCTGCGGGAGGGGGAGAACCGGGCCGGGGGCGCTCTGAGGGGCCGGCGGCGCTGCCCGCGCGCGGCCGTTGGCGCCTGAGGGAAGCGGGGGGAAGTGGCGGGAACGGGCGGGAGAGGCTCGGCTCGGCTCGGCTCGGCTCGGCTCGGCTCGGCTCGGCTCGGCTCGGCTCGGCTGGCTCGGCTCGGCTCGGCTCGATGGTGCCGCCCGTCCCCTGACGCTGTCGCCCCGGTGCCGCCCGCAGAGTGCTCCGTGTGCTGCCTGTCGCCCTGGCCGCGGCTGCAGGAGCTGTGCCGGCTGCAGCGCGTGCGGTGCCGCGCCCTGGGGGTCACCCGCCGCAACCTCGCCGAGTTCGAGGTGGAGACGATCTGCGACTACCGGCGAGTGCGGGTGAGGGGCGCGGGACCCCCGGACGGGACCCCCGAGCTGGGAACCGACACGGGACCCCCGAGCTGGGAACCGACCCGGGACCCCCGAACCGGGACCCCGAACGGGGAACCGACCCGGGACCCCCGAACCGGGACCCCGAACGGGGAACCGACCCGGGAGCCCCGGACGGGACCCCCGAGCTGGGAACCGACCCGGGACCCCCGGACGGGACCCCCGAACCGGGACCCCGAGCTGGGAACCGACCCGGGATCCCTGGACGGGACCCCCGAGCTGGGAACCGACCCGGGACCCCCGGACGGGACCCCCGAACCGGGACCCCGAGCGGGGAACCGACCCGGGACCCCGAGCGGGGAACCAACCCGGGACCCCCGGACGGGACCCCCGAACCGGGACCTCCGGACGGGGAACCGACCCGGGAGCCCCGAACCGGGACCCCCAAATCGGGATCCCTACAGACACTGGGACCCCCAAACTGGGAGCTGACCCGGGACCCCCGAACCAGCACCCCCAAACTGGGAGCTGACCCGGGACCCCCGAACCAGCACCCCCAAACTGGGAGCTGACCCGGGACCCCCGAACCGGCACCCCAAACTGGGAGCTGACCCGGGACCCCCGAACCGGGACCCCCAAACTGGGAGCTGACCCGGGACCCCCAAATCAGCACCCCAAACTGGGAGCTGACCCGGGACCCCCGAACCGGGACCCCCACAGACACTGGGAACAGAGCGGGGACCCCTACACGGGACCCCCAAACCGGGATTCCACCCCACAAAGACCAGGAATCCAGCCAGGCCCCCAAACTGGGACCCCCAAACCCAGAATTGGCCCAGGACCCCCACACTGGGCACTGCCAGACCCCCTGGGGGCAAACGGGGACCCCCTGGTGACCCCAAAACCCCCCTGGCCTCGTGAGCCCCCACAGGGACGTCGGGGTCTCCTTTAAGGTCCCCAGGCTTCGACACCCCAAGAATCTCTGACCCAGTTCGGCCCCACAGGGTCTCTGGACATTGGGGTCACTCCAGGAACCCCCAGACCCAAAAAAGCTCCACAGGGTCCCTGGGGTCACTCCAGGAACCCCCAGACCCAAAAAAGCCCCACAGGGTCCCTGGGCATTGGGGTCACTCCAGGAACCCCCAGACCCAAAAAAGCCCCACAGGGTCCCTGGGCATTGGGGTCACTCCAAGAACCCCCAGACCCAAAAAAGCTCCACAGGGTCCCTGGGGTCACTCCAGGAACCCCCAGCCCCAAAAAAGCCCCACAGGGTCCCTGGACATTGGGGTCACTCCAGGAACCCCCAGCCCCAAAAAAGCCCCACAGGGTCTCTGGGCATTGGGGTCACTCCAGGAACCCCCAGACCCAAAAAAGCCCCAAAGGGTCCCTGGGGTCACTCCAGGAACCCCCAGCCCAAAAGAGCCCCACAGGGTCCCTGGGCATTGGTGTCACTCCAAGAAGCCCCAGCCCCAAAAAAGCCCCACAGGGTCTCTGGACATTGGGGTCACTCCAGGACCCCCTGAACCCTCTTAGACCCCCAAAGGACCCCCACAGTGGGGTCACCCCAGGAACCCCCAGACCTCGTGAGACCCTCAGAGTCCTCCAGATTCCCGCGTCCCTCCCGACCTCATGAGACCCCCCAGCGTCTCCAGACCTTGCGGTCACTCCAGGAACCCCCCAGACCTTTTGAGTCCCCACACCTGGGGGTCCCCACTGCCCACCCCCTACCCCAAACCCCCCTTTAACCCCGCCTTTATCCCCCCACCCACGCAGAACGAGGATTTCTACCTGGTCAAGTGGCGTGGTTACCCCTCGTCGGCCAACACCTGGGAGCCGCGCCGCAACCTGCGCTGCCGCGGGCTGCTGCAGCAGCTGCACGCCGACCTGGCCCGGGCGCCGGGCGGGCCGGTGCGGCCGGGCCGCCGCGGTCTGCCGGCGCGCGCCATGTTGTACTTGGAGAAGAAGAAAGAGCAGCGGCGCGCGCTGCGGCGCTGGGAGCAGAACATCAACTGCACGCGCAGCCACCGCGGCCGCATCTCCATCGAAAACAACGTGGACCTGCAAGGGCCGCCCCGCAACTTCGTGTACATCGATGAGTGCAAGGTGTGCGCAGGCGTGGCGCTGACCCCCGTGACGGCCGGCTGCGAGTGCCAGGACTGCCTGGCGGAGGCAAAAACAAACGGGGGCTGCTGTCCGGGCGCATCACAGAGCAGGTTTGCTTACAACCAAGACGGACAGGTGCGCATCCGGCCGGGACAGCCGATTTACGAGTGCAACTCGCACTGCCGCTGCGGCGCCGAGTGCCCCAACCGCGTGGTGCAGCGCGGCATCCGCTACGACCTGTGCATCTTCCGCACCAACGACGGGCGCGGCTGGGGCGTGCGCACGCTGCAGCGCATCCGCAAGAACTCCTTCGTCATGGAGTACGTGGGCGAGGTGAGTGTGACAGGTGTGTGACACGGTACAGGTGTGTGTGACAGGTGTGACAGGGCGTGCGCACGCTGCAGCGCATCCGCAAGAACTCCTTCGTCATGGAGTACGTGGGCGAGGTGAGTGCGACAGGCGTGTGTGATGGTACAGGTGTGTGTGACACGGTACAGGTGTGTGTGACAGGTGTGTGTGACACGGTACAGGTGTGTGTGACACGGTACAGGTGTGTGTGACAGTACAGGTGTGTGTGTGACAGTACAGGTGTGTGTGACAGTACAGGTGTGTGTGACAGTACAGGTGTGTGTGACACAGTACAGGTGTGTGTGACACAGTACAGGTGTGTGTGACAGTACAGGTGTGTGTGTGACAGTACAGGTGTGTGTGACAGTACAGGTGTGTGTGACAGTACAGGTGTGTGTGACACAGTACAGGTGTGTGTGATACAGTACAGGTGTGTGTGACAGTACAGGTGTGTGACGGTGCAGGTGTGTGTGACACAGTAGAGGTGTGTGTGATACAGTAGAGGTGTGTGTGACAGTACAGGTGTGTGTGATACAGTACGTGGGCAAGGTGAGCTCAGGTTTGTCACAGGTGTATGACAGGTGTGGTACAGGTGTGGCATGGTTCAGGTGTGCCCCAGGTGTGACAGGTGTGTCCCTGCCCCAGATCATCACCTCGGAGGAGGCGGAGCGCCGGGGACAGGTGTACGACCGCCAGGGCGTCACCTACCTCTTTGATCTGGATTATATAGACGACGTATACACCGTGGACGCCGCCCACTATGGCAACATCTCGCACTTCGTCAACCACAGCGTGAGTGCGCCTCACCTGGGCCCAGGTGTGGGCTTACCTGGGCTCAGGTGGGGGCTTACCTGGGTTTAGGTGTGGGCTTACCTGAGCTCAGGTGTGGGTTTAACTGGGCTTAGGTGTGGGCTTACCTGGGCTCAGGTGTGGGTTTACCTGGGCTCAGGTGTGGGTTTACCTGGGCTCAGGTGTGGGCTTACCTGGGCTCAGGTGTGGGCTTACCTGAGCTCAGGTGTGGGCTTACCTGCCCACAGGTGTGGGTTTACCTGTTCTCAGGTGTGGGCTTACCTGCCCACAGGTGTGGGTTTACCTGAGCTCAGGTGTGGGTTTACCTGGGTTCAGGTGTGGGCTTAACTTGGGTTCAGGTGTGGGCTTACCTGCCCTCAGGTGTGGGTTTACCCATCCACACGTGGGGGTTTACCTGAGCTCAGGTGTGGGTTCACCCACTCACAGGTGTGGGATTTACCTGTTCTCAGGTGTGGGTTTACCTGGGCTCAGGTGTGGGTTTAGCCGGCCACAGGTGTGGGATTTACCTGTTCTCAGGTGTAGGTTTACCTGCCCTCAGGTGTGGGATTTACCTGTTCTCAGGTGTGGATTTACCTGCCCACAGGTGTGGGTTTACCTGGGCTCAGGTGTAGGTTTACCTGCCCACAGGTGTGGGTTTACCTGGGCTCAGGTGTGGGTTTACCCGCCCTCAGGTGTGGGTTTACCTGGGTTCAGGTGTAGGTTTACCTGCCCTCAGGTGTGGGCTTACCTGGGTTCAGGTGTGGATTTACCTGTTCTCAGGTGTGGATTTACCTGCCCACACGTGGGGGTTTACCTGCTCTCAGGTGTGGGTTTACCCGCCCACAGGTGTGAGTTTACCTGGGCTCAGGTGTAGGTTTACCTGCCCTCAGGTGTGGGATTTACCTGTTCTCAGGTGTGGGTTTACCTGCCCACAGGTGTGGGTTTACCTGGGCTCAGGTGTAGGTTTACCTGGGCTCAGGTGTAGGTTTACCTGCCCTCAGGTGTGGGTTTACCCGCCCACAGGTGTGGGTTTACCTGTTCTCAGGTGTGGGTTTACCTGCCCTCAGGTGTGGGCTTACCTGCCCTCAGGTGTGGGTTTACCTGCCCACAGGTGGGGCTGTACCTGCTCCCAGATGGGCCTTTACCTGTGCAGAGGTGTGGCCTTACCTGCCGTGTGGGTGGCGCTTCCAGCACCTGTTCCCCAGGTGTGGGTGTGTCTCGGGTGCCGTGGGTGGAGCTCATGGGGGTGGGGCTCACCTGCCAGGTGTGTCTCACCTGCCGGGCGGGGCAGTGTGACCCCAACCTGCAGGTGTACAACGTGTTCATCGAGAACCTGGACCAGCGCCTGCCGCGCATCGCGCTCTTCGCCACGCGGCCCATCCGGGCAGGGGAGGAGCTCACCTTTGACTACAACATGCACGGTACCTGCCGCACACCTG
The DNA here is from genome assembly GCF_046129695.1 of Lonchura striata. Classification (NCBI taxonomy): domain Eukaryota; kingdom Metazoa; phylum Chordata; class Aves; order Passeriformes; family Estrildidae; genus Lonchura; species Lonchura striata. The sequence goes on along the minus strand of NC_134638.1, from coordinate 1,543,942 downwards.
GCACACCTGTACCTGGCACACCTGTACCTGGCACGCCTGTACCTGGTATACCTGTACCTGACACACACCTGTACCTGGCACACCTGTACCTGGCACACCTGTACCTGGAACACATCTGTACCTGACACACACCTGTACCTGGCACACCTGTACCTGACACACCTGTACCTGGAACACATCTGTACCTGACACACCTGTACCTGGTACACCTGTACCTGGTACACCTGTACCTGGCACACCTGTACCTGACACACCTGTACCTGATACACACCTGTACCTGGAACACACCTGTACCTGATACACACCTGTACCTGACACACCTGTGCCTGGCACACCTGTACCTGACACACCTGTACCTGGTACACACCTGTACCTGGAACACATCTGTACCTGACACACCTGTACCTGGCACACCTGTACCTGACACACCTGTACCTGGCACACCTGTACCTGACACACCTGTACCTGATACACACCTGTACCTGACACACCTGTACCTGATACACACCTGTACCTGGAACACATCTGTACCTGACACACCTGTACCTGGTACACCTGTACCTGCCACACACCTGTACCTGGTATACCTGTACCTGGCACACCTGTACCTGGTACACCTGTACCTGGTACACACCTGTACCTGGCACACCTGTACCTGGCACACCTGTACCTGACACACCTGTACCTGACACACCTGTACCTGGTATACCTGTACCTGACACACCTGTACCTGGCACACCTGTACCTGACACACCTGTACCTGGCACACCTGTACCTGACACACACCTGTACCTGGCACACCTGTACCTGGTACACCTGTACCTGGTACACCTGTACCTGGTATACCTGTACCTGACACACCTGTACCTGGCACACCTGTACCTGGAACACATCTGTACCTGACACACCTGTACCTGGTACACCTGTACCTGCCACACACCTGTACCTGGTATACCTGTACCTGGCACACCTGTACCTGGTACACCTGTACCTGGCACACCTGTACCTACTACACCTGTACCTGGCACACCTGTACCTGATACACACCTGTACCTGACACACCTGTACCTGATACACCTGTACCTGGTACACCTGTACCTGCCACACACCTGTACCTGGTATACCTGTACCTGGTACACCTGTACCTAGTACACCTGTACCTGCCACACACCTGTACCTGCCATACCTGCCACACCCCTGTCCATTTACACACCTGTACCTCACACACCTGTCCAGTTACACACCTGTCCATTTACACACCTGTCCTGCACAGACCTCCCTGCCCTCAGCCCACCCTGCACTGTGGGGTTGGCACAGGGCTCAGGGCCACACCTGGGGGGAGTCCAGGCCATACCTGGGGGGGCCAGGGCCACACCTGGGGGTGTCAGGGTCACACCTGGGGGGGTCCTGGCCACACCTGGGGGGGTCCTGGTCACACCTGGGGAGACTCAAGAGCCACACCTGGGGGGTCCTGGCTACACCTGGGGGGGTCCTGGTCACACCTGGGGGGGTCCTGGTCACACCTGGGGGGACTCAGAGCCACACCTGGGGGGTCCTGGCTACACCTGGGGGGGTCCAGGCTATACGTGGGGGTTCCTGGCCACACCTGGGGGGTCCTGGCTACACCTGGGAGTTCCTGGCCACACCTGGGGGGGTCCTGGTCACACCTGGGGGGACTCAGAGCCACACCTGGGGGTCCTGGCTACACCTGGGGGGGTCCAGGCTATACCTGGGCGTTCCTGGCCACACCTGGGGGGGTCCAGGCTATACGTGGGGGTTCCTGGCCACACCTGGGGGGACTCAGAGCCACACCTGGGGGTCCTGGCTACACCTGGGGGGGTCCAGGCTATACGTGGGGGTTCCTGGCCACACCTGGGGGGACTCAGAGCCACACCTGGGGGTCCTGGCTACACCTGGGGGGGTCCAGGCTATACCTGGGCGTTCCTGGCTACACCTGGGAGTTCCTGGCCACACCTGGGGGGACTCAGAGGCACACCTGGGGGGGTCCTGGCTACACCTGGGGGGGTCCAGGCTATACCTGGGGGTTCCTGGCCACACCTGGGGGCGCGCAGCCCTACCTGCGCGCTGCCAGGTGTCGCTGAGCGCACCTTTCCCCGCAGTGGACCCCGTGGACGCCGAGAGCACCCGCATGGACTCCAACTTCGGGCTGGTGGGGGGGTCCCTGGGGGGCTCCCCCCGCGCCCGCGGCCGCATCGAGTGCAAGTGCGGGGCGGCCTCGTGCCGCAAATTCCTGTTTTAAAGCGCACCTGGACCACACCCACCGCACACCTGGGCCACGCCTCCACTGCCGCCAGCAACGCCCCGGGGAGTTTGGGCTGTTCTGAGGGGTTTTGAGGGGGTCCCGGTGGGGTTTTGGGGGTCCTGGTGGGGATTTGAGGAGATTCAGATGAAGTTTTGAAGGTCCCAGTGGGGTTTTAAGAGGGTCCCGGTGGGGTTTTGGGGGTCCTGGTGGGGTTTTGAGGGGATCCAGGTGAAGTTTTGGGGGTCCTGGTGGGGTTTTGGGGGTCCCAGTGGGGTTTTGAGGGGATCCAGGTGAAGTTTTGGGGGTCCAAGTGGGGTTTTGAGGGGGTCCCAGTGGGGTTTTGGGGGTCCAGGTGGGGTTTTAAGGGGATCCAGGTGAAGTTTTGAAGGTCCAGGTGGGGTTTTGAGGGGATCCAGGTGAAGTTTTGGGGGTCCTGGTGGGGTTTTAAGGGGGTCCCGGTGGGGTTTTGGGGGTCCCAGTGGGGTTTTAAGAGGGTCCCGGTGGGGTTTTGAGGGGATCCAGGTGAAGTTTTGGGGGTCCTGGTGGGGTTTTGGGGTCCCAGTGGGGTTTTAAGAGGGTCCCAGTGGGGTTTTGGGGGTCCAGGTGGGGTTTTAAGGGGGTCCAGGTGGGGTTTTGAGGGGATCCAGGTGAAGTTTTGGGGGTCCCGGTGGGGTTTTGGGGGTCCAGGTGGGGTTTTGAGGGGATCCAGGTGAAGTTTTCGGGGTCCTGGTGGGGTTTTGGGGATCCAGGTGTGCTGGGGGTGCCACACGATGACCTGGGGCGGTTTTGGGGTGGTCCAGGAGAGGATTTGGGGAGGTTTAGGGGGGTCTCAGGATTTTGAGGAGAGTCTGAAAAGTTTCGGGAAAAGTTTGGGGGAGTTTCGGGGGCACACGGCTCCGCTGAACGCGTCACACTTCAAGAACCAGGTTGGGTGGATCGAGGGAAATTTTGGGGGAGTTTTGAGGTATTTGGGGGGAATATCAGGGTGGTTTTCAGAAGGAGTTCGGGGAAGGTTTTGGGATGGGTTTTGGGGTTTTTGGGAAGGATTTTGGGGTGTTTTGGGCAGGACTGGGGGATTCTGGGCAGGGTTTTGGTGCCACACGCCACCCACGAAACTCGCCGCACACCGAGGCCACGCCGGGGCAGCTTTTGGGGTATTTCTGGGGGGGATTTCCAGGCAGATTTTGGGGTTTTTGGGACGCCTCAGGCGTGCTGGCGGCGCCAGACGATGACGGTGCCGGCGGCGTCCCCCGAGGCCAGCAGGGACTCGTCGCAGTTGAAGGCCACGGCCAGCACGGCGGCCCCGTGGCCCTGCAGCGTGTTCACGGTGGCCCGCGCCGCCCGGCCCACGTCGAAGAAGTGCACGGAGGCGTCCTCGCTGCCCGTCACTGGTGGGGACATTGGGGACATCGAGGACATCAGGGACAGGGCTGGGAAATGGCATCCCATCGAGTTCCTCGCTGCCCGTCACTGGTGGGGATGTGGGGACATTGGGGACATCAGGGACATTGGGGACATCAGGGACACCGGGGACAAGGATAAGGGATGGCACCCAACTGCTCTCCTCGCTGTCTGTCACTGGTGGGGACATCGAGGACATCAGGGACAGGGCTGGGAAATGGCATCCCATCGAGTTCCTCGCTGCCCGTCACTGGTGGGGACATTGGGGACATCGAGGACATCAGGGACAGGGCTGGGAAATGTGATCCCATCGAGTTCCTCGCTGCCCGTCACTGGTGGGGACATTGGGGACATCGAGGACATCAGGGACAGGCTGGGAAATGGCATCCTATTGACTCCCTCGCTGTCTGTCACTGGTGGGGACATCAGGGACATGGGGACAAGGATAAGGGATGGCACCCAACTGCTCTCCTCGCTGTCTGTCACTGGTGGGGACATCGGGGACATCAGGGACAGGGCTGGGAAATGTGATCCCATTGATGGCCTTTGCTGCCCGTCACTGGTGGGGGACTTGGGGACACCGGGGACAAGGATAAGGGATGGCACGCAACTGCTCTCCTCGCTGCCCATCACTGGTGGGGATGTGGGGACATTGGGGACATCAGGGACATCGGGGACATCAGGGACATCAGGGACACTGGGGACAAGGATAAAGGATGGCACCCAACTGCTCTCCTCACTGCCCGTCACTGGTGGGGACACCAGGGACATGGGGACAGGGCTGGGGAATGTCATCCCCCATTGATGGCCTCGCTGTCTGTCACTGGTGGGGACATTGGGGACACTGGGGACAAGGACAACAGATGGCATCCAAGTGCTCTCCTCGCTGTCTGTCACTGGTGGGGACGCTGGGGACATCGGGGACATTTGGGACACTGGGGACACTGGGGACAGAGTCCTTCACTGCCTGTCACTGGTGGGGACATGGGGCTGTTGGGGACATCGGGGACATCGGGGACATCGGGGACATCGGGGACATGGGGACATCAGGGACATGGGGACATCAGGGACATCGGGGACATGGGGGACATCAGGGATATGGGGACAGAGTCCTTCACTGCCTGTCACTGGTGGGGACATTGGGGACATTGGGGACATCAGGGACATAGGGACATCAGGGACATGGGGACATGGGGACATGAGGGACATGGGGACATTGGGGACGTTGGGGACATCAGGGACATCGGGGACATGGGGACATGGGGACAGGGCTGGGCAATGCAATCCCAGGTGCCCTCCTTGCTGCTCGTCACCGCTGGGGACACTGGGGACAGAGAACAGGGCGGGGACCCCGCTGCCCTCGTTGGGGACATTGGGGACAGGGTTGGGGGCGTGATTTTAGTGCCACCCTGGCTGCCCGTCACTGCTGGGGACAACAAGGACAGCTGTGACCCCACTGCCCTCTCTGCTGCCCGTCACTGCTGGGGACACCGGGGACAGGGCTGGGGGGGTGGCTGTCCCTGCACCCCCCCAGTCTGTCCCAGTTTGTCCCAGTTTATCCCAGTCCTCCCAGTCTGTCCCAGTCCGCTCCCAGTCTGTCCCAGTCCCTCCCAGTCTGTCCCAGTCCTCCCAGTTTATCCCAGTCCCCTCCCAGTTTGTCCCAGTCCTTCCCAGTCCTCCCAGTCTGTCCCAGTCCCTCCCAGTTTATCCCAGTCCCCTCCCAGTTTGTCCCAGTCCTTCCCAGTTTGTCCCAGTCCCTCCCAGTCTGTCCCAGTCCCCTCCCAGTTTGTCCCAGTCCTTCCCAGTTTGTCCCAGTCCGCTCCCAGTTTATCCCAGTCCCCTCCCAGTCTGTCCCAGTCCCCTCCCAGTCTGTCCCAGTCCCCTCCCAGTCTGTCCCAGTCCCCTCCCAGTTTGTCCCAGTCCCTCCCAGTCTGTCCCAGTCCGCTCCCAGTCTGTCCCAGTGCCCTCCCAGTTTGTCCCAGTCCCTCCCAGTCTGTCCCAGTGCCCTCCCAGTCCCTCTCAGTCCCTCCCAGTCTGTCCCAGTCCCCTCGAGTCTGTCCCAGTCTGTCCCAGTCCCTCCCAGTCTGTCCCAGTCCCTCCCAGTCTGTCCCAGTCCCCTCCCAGTCTGTCCCAGTCCCTTCCCAGTCCTTCCCAGTCTGTCCCAGTCCCCTCCCAGTCTATCCCAGTCCCTCCCAGTCTGTCCCAGTCCCCTCCCGGTTTGTCCCAGTCCCTCCCAGTCTGTCCCAGTGCCCTCCCAGTCCCTCCCAGTCCCTCCCAGTGCTCACCCACGCAGGCTCCCTGCCGGAAGGACATCAGGGGACAGAAGCAGCTCCTCAGGGGCTGCTCCCGGTGCCGCGTGGGGAAACTGCGCCGGAGCCGCAGCCCCGGGGCCCCCGAGCCCCCCTCGTCCTCCACCACCCTGGGGAGGGGTAAAAGGGTCAGAAACACCCAAAAATCACCCCAAAAACTGCCCCTAAAATCCTCAAATCCCTCTCGTCCTCCACCACCCTGGGGAGGGGTAAACGGGTCAGAAACTCCCAAAAATCACCCCAAAAACTGCCCCTAAAATCCTCAAATCCCTCTCATCCTCCCCCACCCTGGGGAGAGGTAAACGGGTCAGAAACACCCAAAAATCACCCCAAAAACTGCCCCTAAAATCCTCAAATCCCTCTCGTCCTCCACCACCCCGGGGAGGGGTAAACGGGTCACAAATACCCAAAAATGACCCAAAAAACGACCCAAAAAACCCCCCCAATACCAGAAGAGCAGCAGGCGGTCGGGGCAGGCGTTGACCAGCAGGGACGGGTCTGGTCCACCCCAAATCCCTCAATCCCCTCGATGTCCCCAGTGTCCCCACGATGTCCCCAGTGTCCCCCCAGTGTCCCCACGATGTCCCCAGTGTCCTCCCAGTGTCCCCAGTGTCCCCTGGATGTCCCCAGTGTCCCCTCAATGTCCCCAGTGTCCCCCCGGTGTCCCCAGTGTCCCCCCGATGTCCCCAGTGTCCCCCCGGTGTCCCCAGTGTCCCCCCAGTGTCCCCCCAGTGTCCCCACGATGTCCCCTCGATGTCCCCAGTGTCCCCACGATGTCCCCTCGATGTCCCCCCAGTGTCCCCAGTGTCCCTCGATGTCCCCAGTGTCCCCCCGGTGTCCCCAGTGTCCCTCGATGTCCCCAGTGTCCCCCCGGTGTCCCCGAGCCCTCCCCGTACCGGAAGAGCAGCAGGCGGTCGGGGCAGGCGTTCACCAGCAGGGACAGGTCTGGTCCACCCCAAATCCCCCAATCCCCCAAAGCCCCTCGATGTCCCCCCAGTGTCCCCAGTGTCCCCCCGGTGTCCCCAGTGTCCCCCTGGTGTCCCCTCGATGTCCCCTCGATGTCCCCGAGCCCTCCCCGTACCGGAAGAGCAGCAGGCGGTCGGGGCAGGCGTTCACCAGCAGGGACGGGTCTGGTTGACCCCGAATCCCCAAATCCCCCGAAGCCCCTCGATGTCCCCAGTGTCCCCACGATGTCCCCAGTGTCCCCACAATGTCCCCAGTGTCCCCCCGGTGTCCCCGAGCCCTCCCCGTACCGGAAGAGCAGCAGGCGGTCGGGGCAGGCGTTCACCAGCAGGGACGGGTCTGGTCCACCCCCAATCCCCCAATCCCCTCGATGTCCCCAGTGTCCCCAGTGTCCCCTCGGTGTCCCCCCAGTGTCCCCAGTGTCCCCCCAGTGTCCCCAGTGTCCCCCTGGTGTCCCCTCGATGTCCCCCCGGTGTCCCCGAGCCCTCCCCGTACCGGAAGAGCAGCAGGCGGTCGGGGCAGGCGTTCACCAGCAGGGATGGGTCCGGCGCCTCCCGGCTGGCCCAGGCCCGGGCCGAGAGCGACGTGATGGAGCCGCCGGCCTGGACCAGCACCCGCGAGGCCTTGGTCAGCCGGCCTGGGGGGGTGGGGGGCAGGGAGTGAGACCCCTCCCCAAAACCCCACGGTGCCCCCCAGGACCGCCCCAGTGCCCCCCAGTACCTCCCCATCCCTCCCAGTGGCCACCTGGACCAGCATCCCCGAGGCCTCGGCCAGCCGGCCTGGGGGGACAGGGATGTGGGACACCCCCCAAAGCCCTCCCAGTGCCCCCCAAAACCCTCCCAGTGCCATCCCAGTGCCCCCCAGTCCCTCCCAGTGCCATCCCAGTGCCCCCCAGTCCCCTCCCAGTGCCATCCCAGTGCCCTCCAGTCCCCTCCCAGTGCCCCCCAGTGACTCCCAGTCCCTCCCAGTGCCCCCCAGTCCCTCCCAGTGCCCCACACCAGGGTCAAACAGGGAGGACGCAGACTCCCCATTGTCTTTCCAGTCCCTCCCAGTGCCTCCCAGTCTCCCCCAGTCCCCTCCCAGTCTATCTGTACCCACCCCCGGTCTCCCCCAGTCCCTCCCAGTGCACCCCAATCCCCTCCCAGTCTGTCCCAGTCCCTCCCAGTGCCCCCTAATCCCCTCCCAGTCTGTCCCAGTCCCTTCCAGTGCCTCCAGTCCCCTCCCAGTCCCTCCCAGTGCCCCCCAGTCCCCTCCCAGTCCCTCCCAGTGCCCCCCAATCCCCTCCCAGTCTGTCCCAGTCCCTCCCAGTGCCTCCCAATCCTCTCCCAGTCTGTCCGAGCCCTTCCCAATCCCCTCCCAGTCTGTCCCAGTGCCCCCAGTGCCCTTCCAGTGCCCTCCAGATACCTCCCAGTGCCCTCCCCAGTGACTCCCAGTGCCCCCCAGTCCCTCCCAGTCCCCTCCCAGTGTCCCCCAGTCCCTCCCAGTCTGTCCCAGTGCCCCCAGTGCCCTTCCAGTGCCCTCCAGATACCTCCCAGTGCCCTCCCCAGTGACTCCCAGTGCCCCCCAGTCCCCTCCCAGTGCCCCCCAGTCCCCTCCCAGGCTGTCCCAGTGCCCCCAGTGCCCTTCCAGTGCCCTCCAGTACCCTCCCAGTCTGTCCCAGTGCCCCCAGTGCCCGTACCGGTGCCGGGGTCGCACAGGAACGAGGACACCGAGCCCCGGTCGTCCCCGGCCCACAGGACGCGCCCGGGGGCGTCGAAGCAGAGGGCGAGGACCTGCCCGGGGAGGCGCCCGGTGCCCCCCCGCGCCGCCTTCCCCGTGGAGATGTTCACAACCCGCACCATGTGCCGGGCACTGCCCACCTGGGGGGGCAAAAAAGGGGCTGGGGGGCACCCTGGGACCCCCACACCCACCCTGGGACCCCCAAAATCCCCCCCAAAATCCCCCCGAGCCGCCTTCCCCGTGGAGATGTTCACAACCTGCACCATGTGCCGGGCACTGCCCACCTGGGGGGCACAGAGAGATCACCAGACCCACTCTGAGACCCCCCAGACACACCCTGGGACCCCCAAACCTGCCCGAGACCCCCAAAATCCCCCCCAAAATCCCCCCCAAAATCCCCCCAAGCCGCCTTCCTTGTGGAGATGTTCGCAACCTGCACCATGTGCCGGGCACTGCCCACCTGGGGGGCCAAAAAAGGGGCTGGGGGGCACCCTGGGACCCCCACACCAATCCTGGGACCCCCACACCCACCCTGAGACCCCCACACCCACCCTGGGACCCCCACACCCACCCTGAGACCCCCACACCCACCCTGGGACCCCCAAAATCCCCCCCAAAAAGCCCCCCGAGCTGCCTTCCCCGTGGAGACGTTCAGCACCTGCACCCGGGCTGGGTCTGGGGGGATGCTCGGGGGTCTCTGAGGGCTGTGGGGTTCTGAGATGTTTTCTGGGATATTTTGGGTCGGTTCTGGGGTGTTTTGGGATATTTTGGGATGGTTTTAGGGTATTTTGGGATTTCCCTCACCACGGTGAGGTTGTTGTCGAGCGGCTGGAAGGCGCAGCACAGCAGCGCAGGGCTGGGTTCGGGGGGATGTTTGGGGGTCTCTCAGGGCTGTGGTTTTGGGCTGTTTTTTGGGGTGATTTTTGGGGTGATTTTGGGGTATTTAGGAGGATTTTGGGGTTTCTCTCACCACAGCGAGTTTGTGGTTCAGCAGCTGGAAAATGCAGCACAGAAGCACGGCGCCGTTTGGGTCAGGTTTGAGGGCGTGTTTGGGGGTCCCAGGGGGGGTCTTTCAGCACTGCAGGGTTTTGGGGTGATTTTGGGATGATTTTTGGGGTGATTTTGGGGTATTTCGGGGTTTCTCTCACCACAGTGAGGTTATTATTCAGCAGCTGGAAGGTGCAGCACAGCAGCACAGGGTTGGGTTCGGGGGGATGTTTGGGGGTCTCTCAGCAGTGTAGGGTCTCAGGGTGATTTTGAGATGATTTTTGGGGTGATTTTGGGATGATTTTTGGGATGATTTTTGGGATGATTTTGGGATGATTTTTGGGGTGATTTTAGGGTATTTCGGGGTTCCTCTCACAACGGTGAGGTTGTTGTTCAGCGGCTGGAAGGCGCAGCAGGGCAGGGCAGGGCTGGGTTTGGGGGTCTCTCAGCAGTGTAGGGTCTCAGGGTGATTTTGGGATGATTTTTGGGGTATTTAGGAGGATTTCGGGGTTCCTCTCACCATGGTGAGGTTGTTATTCAGCGGCTGGAAGGCGCAGCACAGCAGCGCAGGGCTGGGTTCGGGGGGATGTTTGGGGGTCTCTCAGGACTGTGATTTTGGGATGATTTTTGGGGTGATTTTTGGGGTGATTTTGGGATGATTTTTGGGGTGATTTTGGGATGATTTCTGGGGTGATTCTGGGATATTTCGGGGCTCCTCTCACCACAGTAAGGTTGTTGTTCAGCGGCTGGAAGGCGCAGCACAGCAGCGCGGCGCCGTCGGGGTCGGGCACGCGGCGGATGCAGCGCCCGTCGGCGGGGTCCCAGAGGCGCAGGGTCCCGTCCAGCGAGGCCGACACCAGCACGTCGTTGGACAGGGACCAGGCGAAGTCGGAGACGCCGGCGCCGTGGCCGCGGAGCCGCCGCAGCACGGCCGGGGGCCCCGGCGCCAGGCGGCACACGGACAGCGTCCCGTCCAGGGAGCAGCACGCCAGGAGGTGCCGCTCGTCGTGGGCAAACTGCACCTTCCGCACTGGGGAGGGGGAAAGGAGACCCCTCCTCAAAATTCCATAGGGTCTGGAACCCTCCAGAACAAAGGGATCACCCCCAGAGCGAGAGGAACCCCCAGACCCACCCAGCAGGTGCCACTTGTGGTGGGCAAACTGCACCTTCCACAGTGGGGACGGGGAAACGAGACCCCTCCCCAAAATTCCATAGGGCCAGGAACCCCCCAGAGCCAGGGGAGACCCCCTAGAAGATGGGGGAGCCCCCAGGCCACCCAGCAGGTTCTGCTTGTGGTGGGCAAACTTCACCTTCTGCACTGGGGAGGGGGAAAACAAGACCCCTCCTCAAAATTCCATAGGATCAGTGGCCACCCAAAACAAACACAACACCCCCAGGGTGACAGGAACCCCCAGACCCACCCAGAAGGTGCTGCTTGTGGTGGGAAAACTTCACCTTCTGCACTGGGGAGGGGGAAATGAGACCCCTCCCCAAAATTCCATAGGGTCAGGAACCCCCCAGAGCCAGGGGAGACCCCCTAGAAGATGGGGGAGCCCCCAGCCCACCCAGCAGGTGCCACTTGTGGTGGGAAAACTGCACCTTCCGCACTGGGGAGGGGGAAACGAGACCCCTCCTCAAAATTCCATAGGGTCAGGAACGCCCCCCTAACAAAGGGATCACCCCTAAAGCGAGAGGAACCCCCAGACCCACCCAGCAGGTGCCACTTGTGGTGGGCAAACTGCACCTTCTGCACTGGGGAGGGGGAAAGGAGACCCCTCCTCAAAATTCCATAGGGTCAGGAACCCTCCAGAACAAAGGCAAAGGGAGCAGGTGAGACCCCTCCTCAAAATTCCATAGGGTCGGTGGCCACCCAAAACAAACACATCACCCCCAGGGTGACAGGAACCCCCAGACCCACCCAGCAGGTGCCACTTGTGGTGGGAAAACTTCACCTTCTGCACTGGGGAGGGGGAAATGAGACCCCTCCCCAAAATTCCATAGGGCCAGGAACCCCCCCCAAACAAAGGGATCACCCCCAGAGTGAGAGGAACCCCCAGACCCACCCAGCAGGTGCCACTTGTGGTGGGCAAACTGCACCTTCCACAGTGGGGACGGGGAAACGAGACCCCTCCTCAAAATTCCATAGGGCCAGGAACCCTCCAGAGCCAGGGGAGACCCCCTAGAACATGGGGGAGCCCCCAGCCCACCCAGCAGGTTCTGCTTGTGGTGGGCAAACTGCACCTTCCGCACTGGGGAGGGGGAAACGAGACCCCTCCTCAAAATTCCATAGGGTCGGTGGCCACCCAAAACAAACACATCACCCCCAGGGTGACAGGAACCCCCAGACCCACCCAGCAGGTGCTGCTTGTGCTGGGAAAACTTCACCTTCTGCACTGGGGAGGGGGAAATGAGACCCCTCCTCAAAATTCCATAGGGTCAGGAACCCCCCCCAAACAAAGGGGTCACCCCCAGAGCGAGAGGAACCCCCAGACCCACCCAGCAGGTGCCAATTGTGGTGGGAAAACTTCACCTTCCACAGTGGGGACGGGGAATCGAGACCCCTCCTCAAAATTCCATAGGGTCAGGAACCCTCCAGAACAAAGGGATCACCCCCAGAGCGAGAGGAACCCCCAGCCCACCCAGCAGGTTCTGCTTGTGGTGGGCAAACTGCACCTTCTGCACTGGGGAGGGGGAAACGAGACCCCTCCCCAAAATTCCATAGGGCCAGGAACCCCCCAGAGCCAGGGGAGACCCCCTAGAACATGGGGGAACCCCCAGCCCACCCAGCAGGTTCTGCTTGTGGTGGGCAAACTGCACCTTCCGCACTGGGGAGGGGGAAAGAGGGTGAGTGAGACCCCTCCCCAAAACTCCATGGGGTCAGGAACCCCCCCAGAGCCAGGGGAGACCCCTTAGAACATGGGGGAGCCCCCAGCCCACCCAGCAGGTTCTGCTTGTGGTGGGCAAACTGCACCTTCCGCACTGGGGAGGGGGAAAACGAGACCCCTCCTCAAAATTCCATAGGGTCAGGAACCCTCCAGAACAAAGGCAAAGGGAGCAGGTGAGACCCCTCCTCAAAATTCCATAGGGTCGGTGGCCACCCAAAACAAACACATCACCCCCAGGGTGACAGGAACCCCCAGACCCACCCAGCAGGTGCCAATTGTGGTGGGCAAACTGCACCTTCCACAGTGGGGACGGGGAAACGAGACCCCTCCTCAAAATTCCATAGGGCCAGGAACCCCCCAGAGCCAGGGGAGACCCCCTAGAACATGGGGGAACCCCCAGCCCACCCAGCAGGTGCCACTTGTGGTGGGCAAACTGCACCTTCTGCACTGGGGAGGGGGAAAGGAGACCCCTCCTCAAAATTCCATAGGGTCAGGAACCCTCCAGAACAAAGGGATCACCCCCAGAGTGAGAGGAACCCCCAGACCCACCCAGCAGGTGCCGCTTGTGGTGGGCAAACTGCACCTGCCGCACTGGGGAGGGGGAAAAGGGGACGGGTGAGACCCCTCCCCAAAACTCTATGGGGTCAGGAACCCCCCCAGAGCCAGGGGAGACCCCCTAGAACATGGGGGAGCCCCCAGCCCACCCAGCAGGTTCTGCTTGTGGTGGGCAAACTGCACCTTCCGCACTGGGGAGGGAGAAAACGAGACCCCTCCTCAAAATTCCATAGGGTCAGTGGCCACCCAAAACAAACACATCACCCCCAGGGTGACAGGAACCCCCAGACCCACCCAGCAGGTGCCACCTGTGGTGGGAAAACTTCACCTTCTGCACTGGGGAGGGGGAAATGAGACCCCTCCCCAAAATTCCATAGGGCCAGGAACCCCCCCCAAACAAAGGGATCACCCCCAGAGCGAAAGGAACCCCCAGACCCACCCAGAAGGTGCTGCTTGTGGTGGGCAAACTGCACCTGCCACACTGGGGAGGGGGAAAAGGGGACGGGTGAGACCCCTCCCCAAAATCCCATAGGGTCAGGGGCCACCCAAAACAAACACATCACCCCCAGGGTGACAGGACCCCCCAGACCCACCCAGCAGGTTCTGCTTGTGGTGGGCAAACTGCACCTGCCACAGTGGGGAGGGGGAAAAGGGGACGGGTGAGACCCCTCCCCAAAACTCCATGGGGTCAGGAACTCCCCAAACAAAGGCAAAGGGAGCAGGTGAGACCCCTCCCCAAAATTCTATGGGGTCAGGAACCGCCCCAGAACAAAGGGATCACCCCCAGGGTGACAGGACCCCCCAAACCCACCCAAAAGGTGCTGCTTGTGGTGGGCAAACTGCACTGGGGGGATGGGGGAAAGGTGAGACCCCTCCCCAAAATCCCACAGAGAGGGGATTCCCCCCAGACCCCCTTCAGGTGAGAGACTCAGGCCCCTCCCCACCCTTCTCATGGAAAGCCCCACTCCCACCCCCTCAGGGACACCTGAGAGCCCTGAAACCCCCCAGAGCACACCTGAGACCCCCCAGAGCACACCTGAGACCCCCTCAGGCCCCCCTAGAGCACACCTGAGACCCCCCAAGCTCCCCCAGAGCACACCTGAGACCCCCCAGAGCACACCTGAGACCCCCCCAAGCAGCCCCAGAGCACACCTGAGACCCCCCAAGCTCCCCCAGAGCACACCTGAGACCCCCTCAGGCCCCCCTAGAGCACACCTGAGACCCCCCAAGCTCCCCCAGAGCACACCTGAGACCCTCCAGACCCCTCCCCACTCCTTCCTATGGAAACCTCCCCCTTCCTATTCCCTCACAGACCCCCCAGGGGACACCTGAGCCCCCCCAGACCCCCTCAGAGGACACCTGAGACCCCCCAGGGGACACCTGAGACCCCCCAGACCCCTTCAAGCCCCCCCAGAGCACACCTGAGCCCCACCAGGGGACACCTGAGCCCCCCCAGACCCCCTCAGAGCACACCTGAGCCCCCCCAGGGGACACCTGAGACCCCCTCAGACCCCCCCAGACCCCCTCAGAGGACACCTGAGCACCCCCCAGACCCCCTCAGAGGACACCTGAGCCCCCCCAGACTCCCCCAGACCCCCCCAGGGGACACCTGAGCACCCCCCAGACCCCCTCAGGACCCCCCCAGGGGACACCTGATCCCCCCCAGACTCCCCCAGACCCCCTCAGAGGACACCTGAGCCCCCCCAGGGGACAACTGAGCCCCCCCCAGACCCCCTCAGAGGACACCTGAGCCCCCCCAGCCCCCCTCAGGACCCCTCCAGGGGACACCTGAGCACCCCCCAGACCCCCTCAGGACCCCCCCAGGGGACACCTGAGCCCCCCCAGACCCCCCCAGGGGACACCTGAGCCCCCCCAGACCCCCTCAGGCCCCCCCAGAGCACACCTGAGACCCCCAGGGGACACCTGAGCCCCCCCAGACCCCCTCAGGACCCCCTCAGGGGACACCTGAGCCTCCCCAGACCCCCTCAGGACCCCCTCAGGGGACACCTGAGCCTCCCCAGACCCCTCCAGGGGACACCTGAGCACCCCCCAGACCCCCTCAGGACTCCCTCAGAGGACACCTGAGCCCCCCCAGACCCCCTCAGAGGACACCTGAGCCCCCCCAGACCCCTCCAGGGGACACCTGAGCCCCCCCAGCCCCCCTCAGAGGACACCTGAGCCCCCCAGCCCCCCGGCTCACCTGCACTGTCCAGGTGCTGGTCGAACACGTGGAACACCCCCGCGAAGGCGTAG
This sequence comes from Lonchura striata, assembly GCF_046129695.1. Taxonomy (NCBI): domain Eukaryota; kingdom Metazoa; phylum Chordata; class Aves; order Passeriformes; family Estrildidae; genus Lonchura; species Lonchura striata. Next base: position 1,528,607 of record NC_134638.1, on the reverse strand, counting down.
TTCTCGCTCAGGGTGGTGTCCCCGGCCATGGCCCGGCTGGCCTCGGCCAGGGGGGTGGGGACCACCCCGGGGGGGCTGCGGGGTGGGGGGGCAGCGTGAGACCCCCGCCCCGGATCGATCTGAACCCCCCCGGGACCCCCGGAGCCCAACCCGGCACCCCCCCGGGCTCCCTGCAATGGTTTCGTCCGGGGGAATTTCCATGGGGGGAGGGGCAATGTGAGACCCCCCCCAAGACCCTGAGACCCCCCCCAGGTACCCCCAGAGCCCCCCAGGACCCTGAGACCCCCCCCAGATACCCCCTGACCCCCCAGATACCGATTGGCACCCTCCAAACCCCCCCATCCCCCACAATGGTTTCGCCCACAGGCGCGCAGCCCCCCCCAAGGACGGATGGGGGGAGGGGGAGGCACCTGGAGACCCCCCCCCAAAACATCGAGACCCCCCTAAAAAACCCCACAACCCTCTGAGACCCCTCCCCAAAACCCCCAGGAACCCAAAACCTCCCCCCCCAAAATGAGTCCCCAGCACCCTGAGACCCCCCCCCAAAAAAAACCCCAAAATTCCCCAAATCCTCCCAAAATTCCCCCCAGGGACCCCTCCCCAATTCCCCCCCGGGGGTCTCACCGCTCGTCGGGGCCCCCCCGCAGCCCCCCCGGGCCGGAGCTGCGGCTCAGGGAGCGCCGGTGGCCCCGGGACCCCCGCGGGTCCTCCTCGAAATCCTGGGGGGGAAAAGGGCTGGGACCCCCGAATTGGGGAGGGGACCCCCGAATTGGGGAGGGGAGCCCCAAAAATGGGGAGGGGAGCCCCAAAAATGGGGAGGGGAGCCCTGAAAATGGGGTGGGAGACCCAAAAATGGGGGTGGAAGACCCAAAAATGGGGGTGGGAAACCCAAAAATGGGGGTGGGAAACTCAAAAATGGGGGAAACCCAAAAATGGGGGTGGGAGCCCCAAAAATGGGGGAGACCCAAAAATGGGGGTGGGAAACCCAAAAATGGGGGTGGGAGCCCCAAAAATGGGGGTGGGAAACTGAAAAATGGGGGTGGGAAACCCAAAAATGGGGGAGACCCAAAAATGGGGGTGGGAAACCCAAAAATGGGGGAGACCCAAAATGGGTGTGGGAAACCCAAAAATGGGGGTGGGAGCCCCAAAAATGGGGAAGACCCAAAAATGGGGGTGGGAGCCCCAAAAATGGGGGTGGAAAACCCAAAAATGGGGGTGGGGTCATCAAAAATGGGGTGAGAACCCCAAAAGTGGGGTGGGTTCCTCAAAAATGGGGTGGAAACCCCAAAAATAGGGAAGGGATCCTCAGGAATGGGGGTGGGGTCCTTAAAAACGGGGATGGGACCCCCAAAAATGGGGGTGGGAAACCCAAAAATGGGGTGGAAAACAGAAAAATGGGGGTGGGAGCCCCAAAAATGGGGGTGGGAAACCCAAAAATGGGGGTGGGAAATCCAAAAATGGGGATGGGACCCCCAAAAACGGGGATGGGACCCCCAAAAATGGGGGTGGGAAACCCAAAAATGGGGTGGAAAACAGAAAAATGGGGGTGGGAGACCCAAAAATGGGGTGGGGTCCCCAAAAGTGGGAGCAAGAACCCCCCAGGACCCCCAAAATAGGGGAGGGGTCCCCTCAAATCTCCCCAAAATTGGTGCTGGGACTCCCAGACCCCCCCAAGAGGAATTTTGGGTTTGTGCCGCGCCCCCAGGTGTGTCCTGAGCCCCCCCAGGTGTGTCCTGAGCCCTGTGAACCTGCCCCAGGTGTGCCCCAAACCCCGCCAGGTGTACCCAAGTGTATCCAGGTGTACCCCAAACCCCTCCAAGTGTACCCCAGGTGAACCCTGGGGGCACTCAGGTGTGCCCACGTGTGCCCAGGTGTGCCCCAAACCCCTCCAGGTGTACCCCAGGTGTATCCAGGTGTGCCCCAGGTGTGCCCAGGTGTGCCCCAAACCCCTCCAGGTGTACCCCAGGTGTACCCCAGGTGTACCCAGGTGTGCCCAGGTGTACCCAGGTGTGCCCCAAACCCCTCCAGGTGTATCCCAGGTGTACCCAGGTGTATCCCAGGTGTGCCCCACGTGTGCCCAGGTGTGTCCAGGTGTTCCCAGGTACCTCCATGCGGTCCAGCGTGGTCTGGCTGGCCCGCAGGGCGCTGCAGCAGCTGCCCCAGGTGTGCCCAGGTGTATCCCAGGTGTATCCCAGGTGTACTCAGGTGTATGCAAGGTGTACCCAGGTGTATCCCACGTGTGCCCCACGTGTGCCCAGGTGTGTCCAGGTGTACCCCACATGTTCCCAGGTGTTCCCAGGTGTGCCCAGGTGTACCCAGGTGTATCCCAGGTGTGCCCCACGTGTGCCCAGGTGTGTCCAGGTGTGCCCAGGTACCTCCATGCGGTCCAGCGTGGTCCGGCTGGCCCGCAGGGCGCTGCGGCAGCTGCCCCAGGTGTGCCCAGGTGTATCCCAGGTGTATCCCAGGTGTGCCCAGGTGTGTCCAGGTGTATCCCAGGTGTATCCCAGGTGTACTCAGGTGTATCCAAGGTGTACCCAGGTGTATCCCAGGTGTGCCCCACGTGTGCCCAGGTGTTCCCAGGTACCTCCATGCGGTCCAGCGTGGTCCGGCTGGCCCGCAGGGCACTGCGACAGCTACCCCAGGTGTGCCCAGGTGTATCCCAGGTGTATCCCAGGTGTGCCCAGGTGTATCCAAGGTGTACCCAGGTGTATCCCAGGTGTGCCCCACGTGTGCCCAGGTGTGTCCAGGTGTGCCCAGGTGTATCCCAGGTGTACCCAGGTGTGCCCCAAACCTCACCAGGTGTATCCCAGGTGTTCCCAGGTGTTCCCAGGTACCTCCATGCGGTCCAGCGTGGTCCGGCTGGCCCGCAGGGCGCTGCAGCAGCTGCCCCAGGTTTGCTCAGGTGTATCCCAGGTGTACTCAGGTGTATCCCAGGTGTACTCAGGTGTATCCCAGGTGTGCCCCACGTGTGCCCAGGTGTGTCCAGGTGTGCCCAGGTACCTCCATGCGGTCCAGCGTGGTCCGGCTGGCCCGCAGGGCGCTGCAGCAGCTGCCCCAGGTGTGCCCAGGTGCATCCCAGGTGTACTCAGGTGTATGCAAGGTGTACCCAGGTGTATCCCACGTGTGCCCCACGTGTGCCCAGGTGTATCCCAGGTGTATCCCAGGTGTACCCAGGTGTATCCCAGGTGTGCCCCACGTGTGCCCAGGTGTGTCCAGGTGTGCCCAGGTGTACCCCACATGTTCCCAGGTGTTCCCAGGTGTACCCAGGTGTACCCAGGTGTGCCCCAAACCTCACCAGGTGTGCCCAGGTGTGTACCAGGTGTACCCAGGTGTACCCAGGTGTATCCCAGGTGTACCCAGGTGTGCCCCAAACCTCACCAGGTGTACCCCAGGTGTTCCCAGGTGTGCCCAGGTACCTCCATGTGGTCCAGCGTGGTACGGCTGGCCCGCAGGGCGCTGCGGCAGCTGCCCCAGGTGTGCCCAGGTGTATCCCAGGTGTATCCCAGGTGTACTCAGGTGTACCCAGGTGTACCCAGGTGTGCCCCAAACCCCTCCAGGTGTATCCCAGGTGTATCCAGGTGTGCCCAGGTGCAGTCCAGGTGTGCCCCAAACCCCTCCAGGTGTATCCCAGGTGTATCCAGGTGTATCCCAGGTGTATCCAGGTGTATCCCAGGTGTGTCCAGGTGTGCCCAGGTACCTCCATGCGGTCCAGCGTGGTCCGGCTGGCCCGCAGGGCGCTGTGGCAGCTGCCCCAGGTGTGCCCAGGTGTATCCCAGGTGTGTCCAGGTGTGCCCCAAACCTCACCAGGTGTACCCCAGGTGTTCCCAGGTGTGCCCAGGTACCTCCATGCGGTCCAGCGTGGTCCGGCTGGCCCGCAGGGCGCTGCAGCAGCTGCCCCAGGTGTGCCCAGGTTTATCCCAGGTGTACTCAGGTGTATCCAAGGTGTACCCAGGTGTATCCCAGGTGTGCCCCACGTGTGCCCAGGTGTGTCCAGGTGTGCCCAGGTGTATCCCAGGTGTACTCAGGTGTATCCAAGGTGTACCCAGGTGTATCCCAGGTGTACCCCACATGTTCCCAGGTGTTCCCAGGTGTTCCCAGGTGTGCCCAGGTGTACCCAGGTGTACTCAGGTGTGCCCCAAACCTCACTAGGTGTACCCCAGGTGTATCCCAGGTGTGCCCAGGTGTATCCCAGGTGTACTCCACATGTTCCCAGGTGTATCCCAGGTGTGCCCAGGTGTATCCCAGGTGTACTCAGGTGTATCCAAGTTGTACCCAGGTGTATCCCAGGTGTGCCCCACGTGTGCCCAGGTGTGTCCAGGTGTGCCCAGGTACCTCCATGTGGTCCAGCGTGGTCCGGCTGGCCCGCAGGGCACTGCAGCAGCTGCCCCAGGTGTGCCCAGGTGTATCCCAGGTGTACTCAGGTGTATCCCAGGTGTACCCAGGTGTATCCCAGGTGTGCCCCACGTGTGCCCAGGTGTGTCCAGGTGTGCCCAGGTGTATCCCAGGTGTACTCAGGTGTACCCAGGTGTACCCAGGTGTGCCCCAAACCCCTCCAGGTGTATCCCAGGTGTATCCAGGTGTGCCCAGGTGCAGTCCAGGTGTGCCCCAAACCCCTCCAGGTGTATCCCAGGTGTATCCAGGTGTACCCCAGGTGTTCCCAGGTATGCCCAGGTACCTCCATGCGGTCCAGCGTGGTCCGGCTGGCCCGCAGGGCGCTGCGGCAGCTGCCCGGCTCGGACAGGGCGCCGTAGCGCTGCGCCAGGAGCCGCGCCCGCAGCCGCAGGTACCAGCGCCGCGCCTCCCCGGCCAGGTGCCCGCCCTGCGCCCGCTCCCGCAGCAGCTGCGAGCGCCGCCGCACGTACTGCGTGCGGAACTGCGGCAGCTGCGGCGTGCGGTACGCCGCGTACCTGCCAGGTGAGGGACAGGTGAGAAATGGGGTTAAAGATACCCAAAACCAGGGAAATTCCACACAAAAACACACCCAGGTGTGCACAACTGCAGCGTGCGGTACGCTGTGTACCTGCCGGGTGAGGGACAGGTGAGAAACGTGGTTAATTTTACCCAAAATCAGAAAAATTCCACCCAAAAATACACCCAGGTGTGCAGAGCTGTGCTGTGCGGTACGCCGCATACCTGCCGGGTGAGGGACAGGTGAGAAACGGGGTTATTTCTACCCAAAACCAGGGAAATTCCACCCAAAAATAGACCCAGGTGTGCAGAACTGCAGCGTGCGGTACGCTGTGTACCTGCCGGGTGAGGGACAGGTGAGAAACGGGGTTAGTGCTATCCAAAACCAGGGAAATTCCACCCAAAAACAGACCCAGGTGTGCAGAGCTGTGCTGTGCGGTACACAGCATACCTGCCGGGTGAGGGACAGGTGAGAAATTGGGTTAATTCTACCCAAAACCAGGGAAATTCCACCCAAAACCAGACCCAGGTGTGCAGAGCTGCGGTGTGCGGTACGCTGCGTACCTGCTGGGTGAGGGACAGGTGAGAAACGGGGTTAAAGATACCCAAAACCAGGGAAATTCCACCCAAAAATAGACCCAGGTGTGCAGAACTGCAGCATGCGGTACGCTGTGTACCTGCACAGGTGAGGGACAGGTGAGAAATGGGGTTATTTCTACCCAAAATCAGAGAAATTCCACCCAAAACCAGACCCAGGTGTGCAGAACTGCAGCGTGCGGTACGCCGCGTACCTGTGCAGGTGGGACAGGAAACAAGGGCGAGAGACAGGTGAGAAATTGGGTTAATTCTACCCAAAATCAGAGAAATTCCACCCAAAAATAGACCCAGGTGTGCAGAGCTGCAGTGGGTGGTACGCCGCATATCTGCCAGGTGGGACAGGTGAGAAATGGGGTTATTTCTACCCGAAATCAGAGAAATTCCACCCAAAACCAGACCAAGGTGTGCAGAGCTGCAGCGTACAGTACGCTGCGTACCTGCCGGGTGAGGGACAGGTGAGAAACAGGGTTGATGCTACCCAAAACCAGGGAAATTCCACCCAAAAATAGACCCAGGTGTGCAGAGCTGCAGCGTACAGTACGCTGCGTACCTGCCGGGTGAGACAGGTGAGAAACGGGTGAGAAACAGGTGAGGGACAGGTGAGAAACGGGGTTACTGCTACCCAAAAAAAGAAAAAATCCACCCAAAACCAGACCCAGGTGTGCAGAGCTGCGGTGTGTAGTGCCCTGCACACCTGCACAGGTGGGACAGGAGACACAGGTGAGGGACACAGGTGAGTGTGCAGAGTTTTGTGGATGAATGGCTTCGTGAGGAAGGACACGACTACGTGCAGTTAGTGAAGCAGCAGCTGAAAATTGCACAGTGCAGCAATAGCAGATGTAGCAATAATATCTTATGTCCTTGGGTGAGCTGGTTCCCAACAGTGGAATGGTCAGCAAAAAGATAAATGTAAGGGAAAACAAAGCAAGCTTAGAAAGCTCCAAAGGCGGGATTGACCTGGTTTTGATACACCAATGATGAGCTTAAATTTTGCAATATGCATGAGCTTCATTATAACGGGTATAACTGTACATGTGTGCTTGGAATAAACTGAGACTCGTTGACATTATAGAATAGACTTGTCTCCCGTCATTTTTTCCACAAAATGGTGACCCGATCGACGTGATGGGCGCCACGGTGGAATGACCAAAAATATTTCGGGTCCTGATGCAGCCAGGAGGGCAAAAGTGCTGAATTGAAATAGAGTGCACCGTGCCCCAGGTGACTGCACAGGCAAGCCTGGCCGATACGTGCTGCCGACGACCTCGGAGCGCTGCAACAGCGCTGGCAACATAGGTATGGAGAGGCAAGCAGCATATGATTTATTTATTGCATTCTTGCAGAAAAGGCAGATTAAAGGCATTGATTTGCAGAAAGACCTGCCAGGGTTATTAACATATGGGTATTCTAAGGGGTTCTTTGTAAATCCTCATACAGTACATGAGTTGTCTGAGTGGCGTAAGTTTGGGGATAAACTGTGGGAGGAAGTTTTAGATGATGATAAGACGGCTAAAAAGTTGGGAAAGTGGTGGAAGGTAGTTCACAATGAGTTGTTGCAACATCAGGCAGAAAAGAAAGCTGCCGAGCAGAGAACTTCTGCACTAGAGAAAAATAGAGGTTTTAGCGGGGAGGATTGGTTGCCTGGTGTTTCCATGCCACCTGCTGTATCTACAGTGGAGTTGCCTCCATTGCCACCCGTGCCTGAGGACACTGAAACAGAGTCACGTTGTGAGCCCACGGCTCCTCCAGCCCCCTCAGAACAGAGATCGCCGGTTTGTCAAAGTTTGTCTGTCAGTGAGCCGATCCCTAGGGCAGAGTCTGACCTAACGGAGGCTCTGGCCAGGGAGCGGAGGGAAGTTTGGGCGACTTTGGCAAGAGAGGAGCTGGACAAAGGAGATGGGCAGGCTTTGGAACTAGCAGCAGAACTGGTTTGTCCTGTAATTTTTCAGCAGCAGGCAGGCGGGGGGTTAACAGCTCAGATTACACCCTTAGATTGGGAATTGTCAGAATTACGAGCTACAGTGAGTCAATTTGGAGTTACTAGTGAACTGGCTAGGCAGATATTGGATTATGTTTGGAGTACTAATATATTGCTACCAAGAGATTGTAGAAGTCTTGCTAAGCTTATTTTCTCGCCACATCAGAGGCTTTTGTTTGGTGCACACTGGCAGGCAGAAGTTAATGAAGCTGTAGCTATACAAAGACAGCCTGGAGATCCTCTTCATGGAGTAACTATAGATGAATTGATGGGTTTAGGAGCATATTTTCGCACTGAGGCACAAGCTATGCTAGGACCTGAGAAGTGTCGAGAGGCAATGCGACTAGCTCGAAGGGCTATAGATAAGGTGAAAGACCCGGGAGGTTTGCCAGCGTATATGGGAATTAAACAAGGAAAGGATGAGACTTTTGGAGCGTTTATTGATAAGGCAGCGGCAGCAATAGAGAGAGCTGGAGTGCCTGAGTTTATGCGTGGATCATTGTTGAAGCAGTGTGCTTTGCAAAATTGTAATGCTTCTACAAGAAGTGTGTTAAACACATTAGGAGCTAATTGGACTATAGAAGATGCATTAGAGAGGATGGCTACTATACCAACGGGGCAGCAGGCATTTTTAATTAAAGCTATTAAAGAGCTGGGGGAGGGATTAAAAGAGCAGGCAAAAGCTTCACAGACACAGGTGTTAGCTGCTCTTGCACCCCTCCAAGCGTCAGTAGCAACCCAGGGAAGTGTTTACGGCAGCCGTATGAGATGTTTCCGATGTGGAGGGACAGGACACGTTCGGCGAGAATGCTCTGCTGCTGGAATATGGTGTCCTAAATGCAAATCAGATACTCATAACATTGCTGCCTGTAAGAGGAGACCGGGAAACGCCCGAAACAGCGCGAACAAGAGCAGCCGCGCTGCGACACAAATAGCTGCTCCAGCCTTTCCAACAGCGACACCTTGCATCCAGCCACAAGAGAGAGCCTCGGGATGGACTTGGCAGCTGCAGTAGAAGTGACTTTAATGACACCACAGCCGCAGAAGGTCCCCACTGGAGTTAATGGACCTGTTATAATCGAGGGCAGGACGATGGGAGCTTTGTTATTGGGAAGATCATCGGCCTCTATGCTTGGATTGTTTGTGCTGCCTGGTGTCATTGATGCAGACTATACTGGTGAAATCATGATTATGGTTCATACTCCATTTCCTCCTATTCGGATTAATAAAGGACAAAGGATTGCTCAATTGGTTCCTCTGGAGAAAGCTACTAAAGCTGTATTCTCACGGAAAAGCCGTGGAGGAGATGGATTTGGATCTACAGGAGGCTTGACTCACTTTGGATCTGAATGACAGGCCAAGAAAAGAGGTTTTGTTGGAATATAAGGGACAAAAATGCATGCTTACAGGTTTGCTGGACACGGGTGCTGATTCAAGTATTATTGCACCACAGTGTTGGCCTGCACATTGGCCCTTACAGCCAGCTGCTACAGCAGTAACAGGAGTTGGAGGTTTAACTCTTGCAAGTCGCTCGCCACCTCTTACTGTCTCAATAGATGGTAAAGTCATAAAGGCAATATTTTCTATTGTTCAATTGCCATCTATGGTGCAATGCCTAGTTGGGCAAGACATTTTGGCACAGTTAGGGGTTGTCCTGACAAATGAGCACCCTTTGGGATAATAGCCATTGCTTGGACTTTCCCGATTCCCATAATTTGGAAAAGTGATGAGCCTATATGGATAAAGCAATGGCCTTTGAAAAGGGAAAGTCTGCAACATGCTCATGCCTTGGTTACTGAACAATATCAACAAGGGCATCTGAAATTGTCTGTGAGTCTTTGGAATACCCCTATCTTTGTGATGAAGAAAAAGTCAGGGAAATATCGCATGACTTATGAGAGGATAATAAACAGATGGAGCCAATGGGTGCACTACAGCCAGGACTGCCTAACCCAGCAATGTTACCTGAAGGATGGCCTCTATTGATAATAGACCTCAAAGATGCTTTTTTACAATAGCTTTGCATGACAGGGATACAAAACGCTTCGCATTTACCTTGCCAGCTCTGAATAAAGTCCAGATCAGTAATTTAAATAGACAGTTTTACCTCAGAGGATGCACAACAGTCACACTTTGTGTCAACTTTACGTGGATTCTGCATTACAACCATTGAGGCAACAGTGGCCACAAGCTATTATTTATCACTATATGGATGGTATTTTGATTGCTCAACCTAAGTCATCTACGAGTCAACAGGTTAAACATGTACAAAACTTGCTGGGACGTTTTAAGCTTGTTGTGGCCCCAGAGAAAATACAGTTAACTTCTCCTTGGAAATATTTGGGATGGACATTGTCTCAAAGCTTGGTAACGCCTCAGAAATTAGAACTGAAAACACAGATTGTTACTTTAAATGATGCTCAGAAATTACTAGGTGATTTACAATGGCTTAAACCTATAGTGGGCCTTCCAAATGAACTGTTGGATTCTCTTAGACCCTTATTGAAGGGCACAGACCCAACAGCACCAGTGACCCTTAATCCTCAGCAGAAAAGAACTCTTCAGCAAATTACAGACTGTGTGGTTCAGGGTCGTGTACATCGGCGAATACTGGGAATCCCACTTAATCTCACTATATGGTGTGGTGAAAAACATTTGCTGGGAGCTTTAACACAGCTAGAAACAAAAACGGGGGAGATAAGGGTGTTGGAATGGCTATCCCCTCCACTTCAGCAAACAAAAACTTTAATTCAAAAAATTGAACTGTTAGCAGCTTTGATAAAACGGGGTCGTGAGAGAATTTTGCAGGTTGATGGGTGAGAGCCTGAACTAATACAGATTCCTATGAAAAAGGACTCTTTACAATGGTATTTGGTCAATAGTGAAGAGCTGCAGGAAGCTCTGCTAGGAATAGGAGGTGCTGTCATAACTGAAAGTATTAAAAATCCTCCATTGCAGTGGATTGGAAAATTGAGTTGGATGGTTCGGCCACAGCGAGAAAAGGAGCCGATTCCTGGTACATTAACGGCATACACAGATGCAGAGAAGAGGTCAAGAACAGCAGCAATTACATGGCAGGAGCAGGGAGTCTGGAATAATGAAATTCTTACTGCAAATGACTCAGATACCCTTCAGACCTTGGAGTTAGCAGCTGTGGTTTGGGCTCTGACAGTCCTGAAGGGGCCTTTGAATATTGTTACAGATTCCTTGTATGTAGTTGGTGTCGTGGAAAGAATAGAGGATGCTGCTATCGAGGAAGTACAAAACCAGAGACTATTTGAACTGTTCATACAACTTCAAAAAGCAGTAAAAATCCGAGAACATCCTTATGCTATCATCCATATAAGAAGTCACAAATGGGAAATTGGTTTAGGAGAGGGTAATGCTCGGGCAGATAAGCTCGTCACAGTGACTCAAACTTCTCCTTTGTCAGGGCAAATGCTTGCTAGGGAGGCACATTCTATGTTTCATCAGAACGCGAAAGGGTTACAATGGGAGTTTGGAATATCCCATGCAGATGCCACTGCTATAGTGAGAGCTTGTCCTACCTGTAGTCATCATAATGGGGGTCATGGCATGGGATGGGGAGTTAACCCACGAGGTCTTTCATCTAACGAACTCTGGCAGATGGATGTTACTCATGTAAATAGCTTTGGTCACCTAAAATATGTTCATGTTACTATAGATACATATAGCAAATATCTCTGGGCAATGGCTCAAGCTGGGGAAAAGGCATTACATGTTATAAGGCATTTGTGTAGTTTTTTGCAGTAATGGGAGTGCCAAAGCAGATCAAGACAGACAATGGTCCTGCATACATTGGTGGCAGGGTGAATAGATTTTTAAAATCATGGGGAATTAAGCACATTACAGGAATAGCACATTCTCCCACTGGAAAAGCAATCATAGAAAGGGCAATTGGAACTTTGGACAGATACTTGGAAAAACATAGAGAGATTGGAGATGTTCAGGAAAGATTAATAAAAGTGCTCTTTGTTCTTAATCATGTGTGTATTTGGGGATTCAGAGGCACCACCTGCAATGGTACATTATGGACAAAAAGAAATGAGAAAAAAGGGCAAAGAAGTATGGGTCAGGTATAGGGACCCTAAAACAGGTATTTGGCAGAACCCAGCAAAGGTCCTATACTGGGGAAGGGGATATCTTTGTGTTTGCACCCTACAGGTTCACTCTGGGTGCTTTGGATGATCCATCTCAGCCCTCCTGACGGATCAGGACCAGAGGAGAATTGAAGAGAAGCTGATTTGCACAGTGGGAATTATTCTTCAAGAGATAAGAGGACTTTCCCCAGTGATTGATCAATTTTTGCCTTCAGAGTCAACTTTTCTGGCAATTCTTACAGCTATTGAGGCTTTACAGACTGTTCATATTCCAGGACCAAAGAATCCTGAGTGTCTTAGTTGTGGGAATTTTAATTGTAATAGTTGGATTGCTTTTGTTTGTGGGGGTTGTGGACAAACGTACTGGGAAGATCAAGTGTTTTTAAAACGACAGTTTTGGTGTAAACACTGTGATTTTTGAAAACAAGGAGATTCTTGGCAGAGAGATTTAATACGAGACACAGGCTTAGGAGTTGCTATAGCTTTGCAGTTATTTGAAGTGCCAGAACAAAAGATATTATCTTTTTATAGGTGGGAAGCAGAACACGCTTGTGATAGATTAATTACGCAGGCAAATTCAAAAATTTTATCAACAAGGTGTCAAAAGCAAGTGAAGGTATCTATAAGATCTTATTTAGGAAAACCAGTAGTAGGAAATCCAGACATAGAATTAGATAAGCTTATTAAATATGTGCAGACATTAAAATTAAAATTCAAGCAGAAGAAATCATGAGGGCGATAAGGTGGATAATCTATCTTTTCTTTTGACTAATCTTTGTTGTGCACTAATACAATTTAATCAGCCCAGAGAAAATATTTGGGATGCTGGGCTAAAGATGAACTTAACAAAACATCAGAGGTTTTAGCTATGCTTGCTATGGATGTACAAAGTGTAAATCATGCTGTACTGCAGAACAGAGCAGCAATTGATTTTTTGTTGTTAGCCCAGGGACATGGATGTGAGGAATCTGAAGGAATGTGTTGCATGAATCTCTCTGATCATTCTGTATCAATACATGCTAAGATTAAAGAACTACAACAGGGCCTTCATCAATTAAAAAAGGAAGATGGTCTGGGGATAGAAGAATGGCTTAAAAGCTTAGGAATTGGTCCTTGGCTAAGAACTTTTATAATGTATGCAGTAGGAATCTTGATCGTTGTTTTATTACTCTTGCTGATCTTGCCCTGCCTGTCTAACTGTCTTTGGAAGTTGGTAGAACACATGATTCAAAAGATGTGGACAACTAACTTAATGGTCCAAAACAAAAACGGGGGAAATGTGGAGAGTTTTGTGGATGAATGGCTTCGTGAGAAAGGACACGACTACGTGCAGTTAGTGAAGCAGTAGCTGAAAATTGCACAGTGCAGCAATAGCAGATGTAGCAATAATATCTTATGTCCTTGGGTGAGCTGGTTCCCAGCAGTGGAATGGTCAGCAAAAAGATAAATTAAGGGAAAACAAAGCAAGCTTAGAAAGCTCCAAAGGCGGGGCTGACCTGTTTTTGATACACCAATGATGAGCTTAAATTTTGCAATATGCATGAGCTTCATTATAATGGGTATAACTGTACATGTCTGCTCGGAATAAACTGAGACTTGTTGACATTATAGAATGGACTTGTCTCCCGTCATTTTTTCCACAGGTGAGAAATGGGGCTAATTCTACACAAAACCAGAAAAATTCAACACAAAATACACCCAGGTGTGCAGAAGTGGGGCACCTGTGCTGTGCATTATGCTGCACACCTGGGACAGTTGAGACAGGTGAGAAATTGGTTTAATTCGACAGAAAACCAGAGAAATTCCACCCCAAAATGGACCCAGGGATGCGGAACTGGGGCACCTGTGGGGGGTGGCAGGTCACACATCTGGGACAGGTGAAGCAAGCGAGGAATGCGTTAATTCTTACCCAAAACCAGACAAATTCCACCCTAAAATGGGCGCAGGTGTGACAATCCCCCAAAAAGGTGCCCCGAGTACCTCCAAAATTCCGCATCCAGGTAGGAGCACCCCCCTCCCCAAAAAACCCCCCCAGGTGTCGAAAACCCTCCCAAAAAAACCCCACCCCGAGCTCACCGCGCGTCCACGGCGAGCACCTGCTGCCACACGGCGGCCATGGCGGCCGCGGCCGCCGCGGGGGGACCCTGTTGAGGGAACAACGGCGTGAGCTGAGGGGGAAAACGGGGAAAAAAGCGGGGAAAACCGCAAAAAAGCTCACCGGGGCGGCCCTACCTGCGCGTCCCGCTCCACCTCCGCCTGAGGAGCTCCGCGGGGCCGCGGCTGGGCCGGGGGAGCGCGGCCGGGCCCGAGCCGAAGTTGCCGCGGCACCGCCTGGCGCCCAAATGGCGGCGAGCGTCGCCCTGAGGCCGGAGGGCGCGGAGGGGGGCGTGGCCTTCGATGTGATTGGTTGGTTTTGGGGAAACGGGGCGTGGCTTTTGGGCTCCCCGATGAAGCCCGCCTTTCAGGGGCGGACGCTGATTGGGTGGCCGCACAAAAAGGGGCGTGGCGAGCGCGTGGCCGCTCCGCCCGCGGCCGGGTTTTCCCGCCCGCTGAATTTGCGACAAGGCAGCGGGACGAGCGCTGCGCTTTACGGCAGCGGGCCGGGGGTCCCGGGAGGGTCCCCGGAGCGTCTTGGGGGGACCCCGGGGGGATCGCGGTGCCTCCGAAGCGGCTCCGTGAGCACCGAATCCCCCCCCCCCCGCGCCCTCCTTCGTGCCGCTGCTCGGAGCGCGCCTCGCTTGACGGCGGGTTGTACGACAGCCCCAGGCGCGTGCGGCGCGCTTTACGGCAGCGCGGCGGGCACCGCGGCCCGGAGATTTTGGGGGGATTTTGGGGGGATTTTGGGGGGTCCCGGCGGGTCCCGGGGGGGGCCGCGGCTCGGTGCCCCCCCCGAGGATGCCGCTGGCCGTGCAGTGGCCGTTCCCCGCGGAGCCGTCGCGGCGCTGGGCCCTGGCGAGCCGCGTGGTCACGGGCCTGGTGGGCACCTACAGCTGCGTGTGGACCCGTGAGTGACCCCCCCAAAAAAAACTGGGGTTCTGAGGGGAAAATCCCCCCCAAATCACGGGTGTGAGGGGAGAACCCCCCAAATTCTGGGGTTCTGAGGGGAAAATCTCCCCCAAATCACGGGTGTGAGGGGAGAACCCCCCAAATTCTGGGGTTCTGAGGGGAAAATCCCCCCCAAATCCCGGCTCTGAGGGAAAATCCATCCCAAAATCCCGGTTATGAGAGAGAGACCCCCCCAGAAATTTGGGGTTCTGAGGGGGAAATCCCCCCAAAATCCCGGTTATGAGGGAGAGACCCCCCCAGAAATTTGGGGTTCTGAGGGGGAAATCCCCCCAAATCCCGGTTCTGAGGGGAGACCCCCCCCCAGATCCTGACTCTGAGGGAAAATTCCCCCCAAATCCCGGTTATGAGAGAGAGACCCCCCCAGAAATTTGGGGTTCTGAGGGGAAAATCCCTCCCAATTCCGGCTCTGAGGGAAAATCCATCCCCAAATCCCAAATCTGAGGGGAGAGACCCCCCAAATTCTGGGGTTCTGAGGGGGACCCCCACCAAATCGCACCTGGACCCCCCCGTCACCCCCAATTTGGGGGGGGGTCTTGTCTCATCCCTTTCATTTCAGATCCCCCCTCCTCCAATAGTTTTGGGACCCCCCAAAATCCTTTCAGATCCTCGGGACCCCCCCCCCCTCCAAAATATATTTGAGACCCCTCCCCAAACAGCTCTAGGGACCCCCAGCTCCTTTGGGACCCCCCAAAACTCTTCAGACCCCCCCCAAAGACCCCTGGGGAGCCCTAAAACCCTTCAGACACCCCAAAATTTCTTCTCCAACCCCTTTAGGACCCCCTGAGGACTCTCCCAATCCCCCCCAGACCCCTCGAGGACCCCCAAAAACCACCCAGGACCCCTAAAATTCTTCAGGACCCCCCCCCAAATTCCTCTTGCAACCCCTTTAGAATCCCGAGATTGCCCCAGCCCATCTGGGACCCCCTGGGGACTCCCCCAGCCCCCTCTAAGACCTCCCCAAACCCCCCCAGAACTCTTCAGACCCCCCCAAAATTCCTCCTTCAACCCTTTAGGACCCTCTGGGGACCCCCCCAAAACTCTTCAGTCCGCCCCCAAATTCTTCCTTCAACCCTTTAAGACCCTCTGGGAATCCCCCAAAACTTTTCAAACTCCCTCTTTACACCCTTGGGACCCCCTGAGGACCCTCCTAAACCCCCCCAAGCCATTTAAACCCCCTGGAGGAGCCCCCCAAAACCCCCCGGGACCCCTCCCCAGGGTACCTGAACCGGCTGCGGGTGCACAACGCCGAGGTGCTGCACGAGCTGGTGGAGAGGAGGGGGCCCGGGACCCCCCTGCTGACCCTGTCCAACCACGCCTCCTGCATGGACGACCCCCACCTCTGGGGTACCCGGGGGGGTCCTCGAGGGGGGTTTGGGGGGATCCTAGGGTGGTCTGGAGGGGGTTTGGGGGGTCCTAGAGGGATCTCAGTGGGATTTGGGGGGTCTGGAGGGGTTTCTGAAGGGGCTGGGGGGGCACTGGGGGGTCTGGAGGGGGTTTGGGGGGTCTCAGGGGGGTTTGGGGGGATCCTAGGGCGGTCTGGAGGGGGTTTGGGGGGTCCTAGAGGGATCTCAGTGGGATTTGGGGGGTCTCGAGGGGTTCCTAGAGGGGCTGGGGGATCTGCAGGGTTTTGGGGGGGGTCCCTGGGGTTTCTGGAGGGGATTTGGGGGGTCTCAGGGAGGTTTGGGGGGATCCTAGGGCGGTCTGGAGGGGGTTTGGGGGGGTCCTAAGGGATCTCAGTGGGATTTGGGGGGGTCTCAGGGGGGTTTGGGGGGATCCTAGGGTGGTCTGGAGGGGGTTTGGGGGGGGTCTGAAGGGTTTTGGGGGGTCCTAGAGGGATCTCAGTGGGATTTGGGGGGTCTCGAGGGGTTCCTAGAGGGGCTGGGGGAGCACTGGGGGATCTGCAGGGTTTTCGGGGGGGTCCCTGGGGTTTCTGGAGGGGGTTTGGGGGGTCTCAGGGAGGTTTGGGGGGATCCTAGGGCAGTCTGGAGGGGGTTTGGGGGGGTCCTAAGGGATCTCAGTGGGATTTGGGGGGTCTCAGGGAGGTTTGGGGGGATCCTAGGGTGGTCTCGAGGGGGTTTGGGGGGGGTCTGAAGGGTTTTGGGGGGTCCTAGAGGGATCTCAGTAGGATTTGGGGGGTCTCAGGGGGGTTTGGGGGGATCCTAGGGCGGTCTGGAGGGGGTTTGGGGGGATCTGAAGGGTTTTGGGGGGTCCTAGAGGGATCTCAGTGGGATTTGGGGGGTCTCGAGGAGTTCCTAGAGGGGCTGGGGGGGCACTGGGGGGTTTTGGGGGGTCCCTGGGGTTTCTGGAGGGGGTTTGGGGGGTCTCAGGGAGGTTTGGGGGGTCCTGGGTGGGGGCGTTGGGGGGATCTGGAGGGTTTTGGGGGGTTTAGGGGGTCCCCAGTGGGGTTGAAGGAGAAATTTTGGGGGGGGGTCCTGGGTGGTCTTTGGGTATTCTTGAGCTGTCTGGGGAATTTGGGGGGGTCCAAGGGTTTTGGGGGCATCCCTGGGGGGTTTTTGGGGGTCCCTGTGACCCCTGTGACCCCCCCAGGGTCCCTGAAGCTGCGACACGTCTGGAACCTGCCCAGGATGCGCTGGTAGGGGGTGGGGGGGTTTGGGGGGTCCTGGGGGGGGTTTGGGGGGTCCTGGGGGGGTTTGGGGGGTTCTGGGAGGGATTTGGGGGGTCCTGGGGGGGGTTTGGGGGGTCCTGGGGGGGGTTTGGGGGGTCCTGG
This sequence comes from Lonchura striata, assembly GCF_046129695.1. Classification (NCBI taxonomy): domain Eukaryota; kingdom Metazoa; phylum Chordata; class Aves; order Passeriformes; family Estrildidae; genus Lonchura; species Lonchura striata. The sequence continues at coordinate 1,511,209 of NC_134638.1, read as the reverse complement.
GAGGGATTTGGGGGGTCCTGGGGGGGGTTTGGGGGGTCCTGGGGGGGTTTGGGGGTCCTGGGGGGGTTTGGGGGGTCCTGGGAGGGATTTGGGGGGTCCTGGGGGGGATTTGGGGGGTCCTGGGAGGGATTTGGGGGGTCCCTGGAGAGTCTGGGGAGGTTTAGGGGGTCCCAGGGAATTCTGGGGGGTCTCTGGAGGTGTTTTTGGGGTACCCCCAGGAAATCTGGGGGGTTTTTCTGGGGGTCTCTGGGCTCTTTTTTGGTGTCTCGGGGCTGTTTTTAGGGTATCCCGAGGTTATTTTTGGGCTGGTTTTGGGGTGTCCCTGGTGGCATTTTTGGGGTATTTTTGGGGTGTCCCTGGTGGTATTTTTGGGGTGTCCCGGGGGTGTTTTTTGGGTGTCCCTGGGTGTTTTTATGAGGTGGTTTTGGGCTGGTTTTGGGGTGTCCCTGGGGTATTTTTTGGGGTATTTTTAGGGTGTCCCTGGCGGTATTTTTGGGGTGTCCTGGGGATGTTTTTGGGGTATTTTTGGGGTGTCCTGGGGGTATTTATGAGATGGTTCTAGGCTGGTTTTGGGGTGTCCCTGGGGTATTTTTTGGGGTATTTTTTGGGGTGTCTCTAGGTGTACTTTTGGGATATTTTTGGGGTGATTTGGGGGTCCCAGCGCCCCCTCCCCACATTTCCTCGCCCCCCAGGACCCCCACGGCCGCTGACATTTGCTTCACGCGGGAGCTGCACGCACTCTTCTTCAGCCTGGGGCGCTGCGTGCCCGTCTGCCGCGGTAACTGGGAGCACTGGGAGGGACTGGGATGGGACTGGGAGGGACTGGGATCAAACTGGGATGGACTGGGATCAAACTGGAATGGGCTGGAATAGGACTGGGATGGACTGGGATCAAACTGGAATGGGCTGGGATAGGACTGGGATGGGACTGGGATCAAACTGGGATGGGACTGGGATCAAACTGGGATGGACTGGGAGGGACTGGGATCAAACTGGGATGGACTGGGATGGGACTGGGATCAAACTGGGATGGACTGGGATGGGACTGGGATGGACTGGGATGGGACTGGGAGGGACTGGGATCAAACTGGGATGGACTGGGATGGGACTGGGAGGGACTGGGATCAAACTGGGATGGACTGGGATCAAACTGGAATGGGCTGGAATAGGACTGGGATGGGACTGGGATGGACTGGGATCAAACTGGGATGGACTGGGATGGGACTGGGAGGGACTGGGATCAAACTGGGATGGACTGGGATCAAACTGGAATGGGCTGGGATGGGACTGGGGGTGCTGCATGCCTGTCTGCCACAGTAACTGGGAGCACTGGGAGGGACTGGGATCAGACTTGGATGGACTGGGACCAAACTGGGCAGGACTGGGATCAAACTGGGATGGACTGGGATGGGACTGGGGGGGACTGGGATCAAACTGGGATAGGCTGGGATGGGACTGGGGGTGCTGCATGCCCGTCTGCCGCGGTAACTGGGAGCACTGGGGGGGACTGGGATGGACTGGGATGGGATTGGGATCAAACTGGGATGGACTGGGACTGGAATGAAGGAGAACGGGAAGGATTGGGATGAAACTGGGGACACTGGGACAGCGACTGGGAGGGAGTGGGATGGGACTGGGAGGGACTGGGACCAAACTGGGATGGACTGGGAGGGGACTGAGGGCGCTGCCCGTGTGCTGCGGTAACTGGGAATATTGGGGGGGACTGGGAAGAGACTGGAAAAGGACTGGGAGGGACTGGGACCAAACTGGGATGGGATTGGGAGCACTTGGAGCACTGGGAATGGACTGGGTGGGGACTGGGACAAATTGGGAGAGAACTGGGACAGGAATGGAAGAGACTGGGAGGGACTGGGATGAAACTGGGAACACTGGGACAGGGACTGGGAGGGACTGGGGAGAACTGGGAGGGGAATGGGGGGACTGGGACAAACTGGGAGTGGACTGGGAGGGGACTGGGACAAATTGGGAGGAACTGGGACTGGAATGGAGGAGAATGGGAGGGATTGGGATGAAACTGGGAACACTGGGACAGGGACTGGGAGCACTGGGAGGGACTGGGGGGAACTGGGAGCACTGGGAGGGACTGGGCTGTTTATAATCTGTACTGGGTGGGGGTAGGGGGGGAAACTGGGGGGCACTGGGTCACTCCCAGTCCATACTGGGAGGCTCCCAGTTCCAAACTGGTGCCGCAGGGGACGGCGTTTACCAGCGGGGGATGGATTTTATCCTGGAAAAGCTCAACCAGGGAGACTGGGTGCACGTGTTCCCCGAGGGTACTGGGAGCACTGGGAGGGACTGGGAGGGACTGGGAGGGATTGGGGAGCACTGGGAAGGATCTTGGGGGGAGTTTGGGGGTCCCTGTCTGGGTTCTTTGGGGTCCTGGGGGGGATTTTGGGGGTCCCAGTTGGGATTTTTGGGGTCCTTGGGGGATTTTGGGGGGTTTTAGGGGATTTTGGGGGTTCCTCGTGGGGGAATTTGGGGGTCCCTGGGGAGACTTTGGGGGTCCCAGGGGGGATTTTGGGGGTTTTTAGGGGATCTGGGGTCCCTGGGGGGGATTTTGGGGTCCCTGGGGGGGATTTTGGGGGTCCCTGCGGGGGATTTTGGGGGTCCTTGGGGGGATTTTGGGGGTCCTTGGGATTCTAGGGTCCCTGGGGGGGAATTTGAGGGACCCTGGCGGGGGTTTTGGGGTCCTTGGGGGGGATTTTGGGGGTTCTTGGGTGTCCCTTGGAGGAATTTGGGGTCTCTGGGGGTATTTTGGGGTCCCTGGGGGGATTTTGGGGGTCCCAACCCCCCCCAGCCCCATTTCCCCCACAGGTAAAGTGAACCTGGGCCAGGAGGTCGCTCGCTTCAAGTGGGGTGAGACCCCCCAAAAAAACCCCCAAAACCCCCCCGGGATCCCCCAAAAATCCCAAACCAACCCCAGACCCCCCCAAAAAACCCACCGGGACCCCAAAAATCCCCTCCAAAAAATCCAAAATGCCCCAAACCCACCCCAAACTCTCTAAAGAAATCTCCCGGGATCCCAAAAATCCCCCCAAAACCCCAAATCCTGCCCCAGACTTCCCAAAAAAAATCCAAAATCCCCCCCAGAGCTCCCCAAAAACCTCTTAGAACCCAAAAAATCCACCCAAAAAGCCCAAATCCCACCCCAGACCTCCCAAAAAAAACCCTGGAACCCCAAAAATCCCCCCAGACTCCCCCAAACTCTCCCCAAAATTCCCCAATCCCACCGAAAAACCTCCTAAAACCCCCCAAAATCTCCCTAAAAATCTCCTAAACCCCTCTCAGATCCCCCAAAACCTCCCAAACCCCTTTGAGACCCCCAAAACTTCCCCCAAATTCCTCCTGGGATTCCCAAGCCCCCCCAAAAATCCCCTGAACCCCTCCCAGACCCCTCAGAGCCCCCAAAATGTCCCCAAAATCCCTCCTGGGGTTCTGAAGACCCCCCAAGAACCCCCCCAATTTGCTTTAAAGCCCCCCCAAACCCCCCCCAGGGTTCTGCAGCCCCCCCAAAAATGTCCCTAAACCCCTCCCAGACCCCCTCAAACCCCTTTGAGACCCCCCAAATCCCTCCTGGGGTTCCAAATCCTCCCCAAAAATCCCCCAAACCCCTCCGAGACCCCCAAAACGTCTCCCAAATCCCCCCCAAATTCCCCCCAAGGGGATCTAAAGACTCCCCCAGACCCCCCTAAACCCCTCCAATCACCCCAAAACCCCCCCTGGGCCACCCTAAACCCCCTCCCCAAATTCCTCCTGGGGTTCTAAAGCCCCCCCAGGGTTCCAAAATCCCCCCAAAATCCCCCCAAAATCCCCCCCAGGCATCGGGCGCCTCCTGGCCGAGTGTCGCCGGGACCCCGTGATCCTCCCGCTGTGGCACGGGGGTGAGGGGGGTTTTGGGGGGCTCCTGGGGGGTCTTGGGGGGTCTTGGGGGACACTGGGGGGTTTTTGGGGAGGGGTCTTGGGGGTTTTGGGGGACACAGGGGAAGATTTTGGGGGTGCCAGGGGGGTCTTGGGGGGCTGGGGGACACTGGGGGGGTTTTTGGGGAGGGGTCTTGGGGGTTTGTGGGGGCACAGAAAAGGTCCTGAGGGTCACAGGGGAAGATTTTGGGGGGTCTTGGGGGGCTGGGGGACACTGGGGGGGTTTTGGGGAGGGGTCTGGGGGGTTTTGGAGGACACAGGGCAAGATTTTGGGGGTGCCAGGGGGGTCTTGGGGGGCTGGGGGGTACTGGGCAGGTTTTTGGGGAGGGGTTTTGGGGGACACAGGAAAGGTCCTGAGGGTCACAGGGGAAGATTTTGGGGGGTCCTGGGGGGCTGGGGGACACTGGGGGGGTTTTTGGGGAGGGGTCTGGGGGGTTTTGGGGGACACAGGGGAAGATTTTGGGGGGTCTTGGGGGGCTGGGGGACACTGGGGGATTTTGGGGGGCTGGGGGACACTGGGGGGATTTTGGGGAGGGGTCTTGGGGGGCTGGGGGACACTGGGGGGATTTTGGGGAGGGGTCTGGGGGGGTTTGGGGGACAGTGGGGGGATTTTGGGGGGTCTTGGGGGTCTGGGGAACACTGGGGAGGGGTCTTGGGGGTTTTGTGGGACACAGGGGAAGATTTTGGGGGGTCTTGGGGGGCTGGGGGACACTGGGGGGATTTTGGGGGGTCCTGGGGGGTCTGGGGAACACTGGGGAGGGGTCTTGGGGATTTTGGGGGGCACAGGGGGAAGATTTTGGGGAGTCCCATGGGGGTCTGGGGGGCACCGAGGGGTTTTGGGGGGTCCTGGGGGAATTTGGGGGGGATCTGGGAAGGTTTTTGGGGGGTCTCGGGGGATTTTTTTGGGGGGGATGGTCCTGGTGGGTTTTAGGCTGTCCCAGCTGATTTTGGGGGTTCACCAAACAGGTTTTGGGGTGACCGGGGGGGAATTTTATGGCCATGAGGGGGTTCCCCGATATTGGGGGGGGGTCCCCGATATTGGGGGGGGTCCCACAGTTGTACCCCCCCCTCATTTTGTGCCCCCTCCCCCCCAGGGATGAGCGATGTCCTGCCCAACCAGCGGCCCTACGTGCCCCGGGTGGGGCAGGTGAGGGGGCTGGGGGGATTTTGGGGATTTTTGGGGTTTTGGGGATTTTTGGGGTCTTTAGGGGATTTTTGGGGTCTCTGGGGGGGATTTTGGGGGTCTTCAGGGGCATTTTGGGGGATTTTTTGGTGGGTCTTTCGGGGGTTTTGGGGGCTGTGATTGGGGTTTCTAGGAGGATTTTTGGGGTCTGGGGGGTTTTGGGATTTTTTTGGGGATCCCTGGGATTTCTATGGGATATTTTTGGGATCTCTGTGGGATTTTTAGGATTTCTATGGGGTTATTTATTGGGATCTCTGGGATTTTTTAGGATTTTTTTGGGAGATCTCTGTGGGATTTTTTTTTGGGATCTCTGGGATTTTGGGGATCTCTGTGGCATTTTTTGGGGACCTCTCTGGGATTCTGGGGCTCTCTGTGGGATTTTTATGGGATTCTTTTTGGGGGTCTCTGTGAGACTTTTGGGATCTCTGGGATTATTTTTTGGGATCTAAGTGGGATTTCTATGGGATTCTTTTTGGGGGCCCCTGTGGGACTTTTGGGATCTCTGGAATTTTTTTTGGGCTCTCTTTGGGATTTCTATGGGATTCTTTTTGGGGGTCTCTGTGAGACTTTTGGGATTTCTCTGGGATTCTTTTTGGGGATCTCTGTGGGATTTCTATGGGATTCTTTTTGGGGATTTCTCTGGGATTTTTGGGGATCTGTGTGGGGATTTTTTGGGACATTTCTATGGGTTTTTGGGGTCCCTGCTCCCCCTGACCCCGTTCCCCCCCCCAGCACATCACGGTGGTCGTGGGGCGCCCGTTCAGCGCCCGGCCCCTCCTGGAGCGGCTGCGCAGCGAGGGGACCCCCACGGTGGGTGAGACCCCCACATTTGGGTGTGGGACCCCCACGGTGGGTGAGACCCCCACATTTGGGTGTGGGACCCCCAAGTGGGTGAGACCCCCACATTAGGGTGTGGGACCCCCACGGTGGGTGAGACCCCCACATTAGGGTGTGGGACCCCCACGGTGGGTGAGACCCCCACATTTGGGTGTGGGACCCCCAAATGGGTGTGGGACCCCCATGGTGGGTGAGACCCCCACATTTGGGTGTGGGACCCCCACATTTGGGTGTGGGACCCCCAAGTGGGTGTGGGGAGGGACCCCCATGGTGGGTGAGACCCCCACATTTGGGTGTGGGACCCCCAAATGGGTGTGGGACCCCCATGGTGGGTGAGACCCCCACATTTGGGTGTGGGACCCCCAAGTGGGTGAGACCCCCACGGTGGGGGAGACCCCCACATTTGGGTGTGGGACCCCCAAGTGGGTGTGGGGCCCCCACGGTGGGGGAGACCCCCACATTTGGGTGTGGGACCCCCAAGTGGGTGTGGGACCCCCACGGTGGGTGAGACCCCCACATTTGGGTGTGGGACCCCCAAGTGGGTGTGGGGAGGGACCCCCACGGTGGGTGAGACCCCCACATTTGGGTGTGGGACCCCCAAGTGGGTGAGACCCCCACATTTGGGTGTGGGACCCCCAAGTGGGTGTGGGACCCCCACGGTGGGTGAGACCCCCACATTTGGGTGTGGGACCCCCACATTTGGGGGGTTCTGACCCCGAGATTTGGGGTTTGCCCCATGGATTTGGGCGTGGTTGACCCATAGATTTGGGGGGGGGGTTCTGAGCATGAAATCCCAGCCCCACAGATCCCAGCCCCATAGATTCCCACAGATCCCTAGATCCCAACCCCATAAATCCCTGGATCCCAGCCCCACAGATCCCAAAATCCTGGCCCCATAAATCCCTGGATCCCAGCCCCACAGATCCCAAAATCCCGGCCCCATAAATCCCTGGATCCCAGCCCCACAGATCCCTCGATTCCAGCCCCACAGATCCCAAAATCCCAGCCCCATAAACGCCTGGATCCCAGCCCCATAAATCCCTGGATTCCAGCCCCACAGATCCCAAAATCCCGGCCCCATAAATCCCTGGATCCCAGCCCCACAGATCCCTAGATTCCAGCCCCACAGATCTCTGGATCTCAGCCCCATAAGTCCCTGGATCCCAGCCCCACAGACCCCAAAATCCCAGCCCCATAAACGCCAGGATCCCAGCCCCACAGATCCCTCGATTCCAGCCCCACAGATCCCAAAATCCCAGCCCCATAAATCCCTGGATCCCAGCCCCACAGATCTCTGGATCCCAGCCCCACAGACACCAAAATCCCAGTTCCATAAATCCCTGGATCCCAGCCCCACAGATCCCAACCCCATAAATCCTTAGATCCCAGTCCCACAGATCCCTGGATCCCAGCCCCACAGATCCCTGGATCCCAGCCCCACAGATCTCTGGATCTCAGCCCCACAGATCCCTAGATGTCAGCCCCATAAATCCCTCAATCCCAGCCCCACAGATCCCCAGATCCCATCCCCATAAATCCCTGGATCCCAGCCCCACAGAAGATCCCAACCCCATAAATCCCTAGATCCCAGCCCCACAGACCCCTAGATCTCAGCCCCACAGATCTCTGGATCCCAGCCCCACAGATCCCAGCCCCACAGATCCCCGCCCTGCCCCACAGCTCGGTGGCTCTGCCCCACAGGTGGAGCTCCGCAAGGCCCTGACCGATTTTGTCCAGAGGGAATTCGAGGCGCTGCGGGGCCACGCCCGGACCCTGCACCCCACCCCACAGCGGGGTCCCCCTGCCCCACAGCCGGGGGGTTCTGCCCCATAGCTGATGGTTCTGACCCACAACTGGGGGGTTCTGCCCCATAACTTGGGGTTCTGCCCCATAACTTGGGGTTCTACCTCGCAACTTGGGGTTCTGCCCCACAACTGGGTGGTTCTGCCCCATAACTGACGGTTCTGCCCCATAACTTGGGGTTCTGCCCCATAACTTGGGGTTCTGCCTCACAACTTGGGGTTCTGCCCCATAACCTGGGGTTCTGCCCCATAACTTGGGGTTCTGCCTCACAACTTGGGGTTCTGCCCCATAACTTGGGGTTCTGCCCCATAGCAAAGCCCTCCTGCCCCATAAGGGGGGTTTTTACACCATAACTGGGGGTCTTGCCCCATAATTGGGGGTCCTGCCCCATAGCAGGGGGTCCCTGGTGGAGTCTCTGCCCTATAGAGGGGTCCTGCCCCCCCTGAGCCCCCCAACTGTGCACGGTGCCAATAAAAGAAGGTGGAACCTCGGGGGTCTCTGGGAGATTTTGGGGGTCCCGGAGGAGATTTTGGGGTCCCAGGGAGAATTTGGGAGGTGCCAGGATGGAATTTGGGGTTTTAGGGGGGAAATTTGGGGGGTCCCGGGAGCGAATTTTGGACCCCAAAACCAACCAAGACCCAACCCGAGGTGATTTTATTGAAGCAGAAAAAAGGGGAGGGGTCCCCACTGCCCCCCAAAACCCCCCTGGGAAGGGGGGCAGGAAAAAGGGGGGTTCAGCCCCCCAAAATGAGGCCTGAACCCCCCACCAAATGAGATTTGGACCCCAAAAAAAGCTGGGACGGTCCCAAAAATGGTGCCAGAACACCCCCAAAATTTGTGCTGGGGGCGTGGCCTGGTCCCGGGGGCGGGGCTTGGTCAGAATTGGGGGCGTGGCCTGGGCTCGGGGCGGGGTTTGTGACCGTGTGGGCGTGGCTTGCAGCCGCTGTGGGCGTGGCCTGCCGTGGCCACGCCCCTCACTCCTCCTTCTTGTCGCGGGGTCCGTCGTGGGCGGCCTGGGGGGGGCAAAGGGGGGCTTGAGGATTTTGGGGTGCACAGGGGGGTCTGGGGGGTCCCAAGGGGGTTTTGGGGGGTTCAGGGGGTCCCAAGGGGGTTTTGGGGTGCACAGGGGGGTCTGGGGGGTTCAGGGGGTCCCAAGGGGGTCTTGGGGGTTCAGGGGGTCCCAAGGGGGTTTGGGGGTGCACAGAGGGGGTTTGGGGGGGTTCAGGGGGTCCCAAGGGGGTTTGGGGGTTCATAGAGGGGGTTTGGGGGGGTTCAGGGGGTCCCAAGGGGGTTTTGGGGTGCACGGGGGGGATTCATGGGGGTCCCAAAGGGGTTTGTTGGGGTTCAGGGGGTCCCAAGGGGGTTTTGGGGTGCACGGGGGGGATTCATGGGGGTCCCAAAGGGGTTTTGGGTGCACAGAGGGGGTTTGGGGGGGTCCCAAGGGGGTTTTGGGGTGCACAGGGGGGGTTTGGGGGGGTTCAGGGGGGGTCTCAAGGGGGTTTTGGGGTGCACAGGGGGGGTTCAGGGGGTCCCAAGGGGGTTTGGGGTGCACAGGGGGGGTTCAGGGGGTCCCAAGGGGGTTTGGGGGGGTTCAGGGGGTCCCAAGGGGGTTTTGGGGTGCACAGGGGGGATTTTGGGGGTTCAGGGGGTCCCAAGGGGGTTTGGGGTTCACAGAGGGGGATTCAGGGGGTCCCAAGGGGGTTTGGGGTGCACAGGGGGGGTTCAGGGGGTCCCAAGGGGGTTTGGGGTGCACAGGGGGGGTTCAGGGGGTCCCAAGGGGGTTTGGGGGGGTTCAGGGGGTCCCAAGGGGGTTTTGGGGTGCACAGGGGGATTTTGGGGGTTCAGGGGGTCCCAAGGGGGTTTGGGGGGTTCAGGGGGTCCCAAGGGGGTTTGTTGGGGTTCAGGGGGTCCCAAGGGGGTTTTGGGGTGCACAGGGGGGTTTGGAGGGTACCCAAAGGGATTTTGGGGGGGGTTCAGGGGGTCCCAAGGGGGTTTGTTGGGGTTCAGGGGGTCCCAAGGGGGTTTTGGGGTGCACAGGGGATTTTGGGGCTCCCCTAGGGTTATTCTGGGGGTTCCCCCAGGGTACTCTTTGAGGTATTTTTGGGGTGTTTTGGGGGTTTCCCCAGGGTATTTTTTGGGGCTCCCCCAGGATATTTTTGAGGTGGTTTTGGGGGTTTCCCCAGAGTGTTTTTTGAGATGTTTTTGGGGAGTTTTGGGAGCTCCCCCAGAGTATTTTTTTGGGTGTTTTTGGGATATTTTTGGAGGTTCCCCAGGGTATTTTTGGGGTGATTTTGGGGTGTTTTTTGGGGTGTTTTGGGGTACCTGCAGCCTGGCGTGCTCCTCCAGCAGCCGGTCGTACTCACGGGTCAGGCCCTGGGCCTGGCGCCGCATGGCCTGAACCTCGCTCTCGGCCTTCTCCAGGGCTGCGGGATTTTGGGGAATTTTGGGGAATTTTGGGAATTTTGGGAATTTTGACTGAACCCCCAAACCTCTCCTGACACCCCCAAAACCCCCCTGGACACCCCCAAACCCCTCAACCCCCCATGGCCTGAACCTCGCTCTCGGCCTTCTCCAGGGCTGCGGGATTTTGGGGAATTTTGGGAATTTTGGGAATTTTGGGAATTTTTACTGACCCCTCCTGACACCCCCAAATCCCCCCAGATCCCCCCAAATCCCTCATGGTCCCATTTGTGGGGGGTTCCGGGTCACCTCAAATTCTTTTTTAACAGCCCCAGACTCCCCCAAAAATCTCCAAAATCTCCCCAAAATTCCTCTTTCATCCCCAAAATTCCCCCAAAAAATCCCTCTTTAATGCTCCAGACCCCCCAAAGTCCCAAAATTCCCCTTTAACCCCCAAAAATCCCCTTTTAATCCCTTTAACCCCCACCAAAATCCCAAAAATTCCCCTTTAACCCCCCCAAAATCTCCAAATTCCTCTTTAACCCCCCTAAATCCCCAGAATTCCTCTTTAACTCCCCAAAAAATTCCAAAAATTCCCCTTCAACATCCTCCAAAATGCCAAGAATTCCCCCTTTAACCCCCCCAGAATGACCAAAATTCCCCTTTAACCCCCCTAAAATCCCCAAAATTCCCCTTTAACCCCCCAAAACCCCAAAATTCCCCCTTAACCCTCCAAAATCCCCCTTTAATCCCTTTAACTTCCCCCAAAATCCCAAAAATTCCCCTTTAGCTCCCCCAGGATGCCCAAAATTCCTTTTTAATCCCCCTAAAATCCCCAAAATTCCCTTTTAACCCTCCAAAATCCCCCTTTAATCCCTTTAACTTCCCCCAAAATCCCAAAAATTCCCCTTTAGCTCCCCCAGAATCCCCAAAATTCCTTTTTAATCCCCTAAAATTCCCCTTTAACCCTCCAAAATCCCCCTTTAATCCCTTTAACTTCCCCCAAAATCCCAAAAATTCCCCTTTAACTCCCCCAGGATGCCCAAAATTCTTTTTTAATCCCCCAAAACCCCAAAAATTCCCTTCCAACCCCTCCCAAAATTCCCGAATTTCCCCCTACCCTTCTTGCTGAGCTCCAGCTCCTCCTTCAGCGACTCCACCTTGGCCTTGAGGGTCTCGTTCTCGTCCCGGGTGGGGACGGGGCCCCCCAGACTCCTGCAGCTGCTGGGGGGGCACGAAAAAAAAGGGGTTCAGGGGTTTTGGGGGGATCTGAGGGGTTAGATCAGGAGTTTTGGGGGTTTAGCCTGATTTTTGGGGAGTGTTTTGGGGTTTTATTCTGATTTTTTGAGAGTTTTTTTGGGTTTTATCCTGATTTTTTTGAGTTTTTTTTTTGGGGGGGGGGGGTTTATTCTGATTTTTTTTTTTTTTTTAAGGGGATCCCAGGTGTTTTTAGGGTTGTTTTTTAGCAAATTCCAGGTGTTTCTAGAGCACCCCAGATGTTTTGGGGGATATTTTTAGGAATCCCATGTGCTTTAGGGAATCCCAAGTGGTTTTGGAGTTTTCGGGTGTTTTAGGGCTGATTTTTGGGATCCCAAGTGGTTTTGGGGCTGGTTTTGGGGTTGTTTTTTTGCAATCTCAAGTGGTTTCAGGTGTCCTAGGTGGCTTTGGGGTTGTTTTTTCGGGATCCCAGGTGGTTTTGGGGTTGTTTTCAGGTATTTTAGGGCTGGTTTTTGCAATCCCAGATGATTTTGGCATTGTTTTCAGGTGCTTTAGGGCTGTTTTTTGGGATCCCAGGTGTTTTTTGGGCTGTTCTCAGGTGGTTTTGGGCTGTTCTCAGGTGCTTTAGGGCTGTTTTTTAAGATCCAAATGGTTTTGGGGTTGTTCTCAGGTGCTTTAGAGCTGGTTATTGGGATCCCAGGTGTTTTTTAGGTTGTTCTCAGGTGCTTTAGGGCTGTTTTGGGGATCCCAGGTGTTTTTTGGGTTGTTCTCAGGTGTTTTGGGCTGTTTTTTGCAATCCCAGGTATTTTTGGGATCCCAGGTGCTTTAGGGCTGTTTTTTAGGACCCCAGCTGTTTTTTTGGGTTGTTCTCAGGTGCTTTAGGGCTGGTTTTTGGGATCCCAGGTGTTTTCGGGTTGTTCTCAGGTGTTTTGGGCTGTCTTTTGCAATCCTGGGTGGTTTTGGGATCCCAGGTGTTTTTCGGGCTGTTCTCAGGTGCTTTTTGGGCTGTTCTCAGGTGTTTTTGGGCTGTTCTCAGGTGTTTTGGGTGGTTTTTTGCAATCCTGGGTGGTTTTGGGATCCCAGGTGTTTTTTGGGTTGATTTCAGGTGTTTTTGGGCTATTCTCAGGTGCTTTAGGGCTGTTTTTTAGGACTCCAGCTGTTTTTTTGGGTTGTTCTCAGGTGCTTTAGGGCTGGTTTTTGGGATCCCAGGTGTTTTCGGGTTGTTCTCAGGTGTTTTGGGCTGTTTTTTGCAACCCTGGGTGGTTTTGGGATCCCAGGTGTTTTTTGGGCTGTTCTCAGGTGTTTTCGGGTTGTTCTCAGGTGTTTTGGGCTGTTTTTTGCAACCCTGGGTGGTTTTGGGATCCCAGGTGTTTTTTGGGTTGATTTCAGGTGTTTTCGGGTTGTTCTCAGGTGTTTTGGGCTGGCTGTACCTTCCTGAGGGCGTCGTTGTCCTCCAGGTACTGCCGGGCCGCCTGGCTGGCGCCCTCGGCCTGCTTGCGGAACGCCTGGCTGGAGGCACCCAGGGCAGCCTGCGCCGAGATCAGCGTCACCAGGCGCCTCAGGAGGCTGGGGGGCACAAATTTGGGGTTCAGGGACCCCCAGATTGGGGTCACGGAACCCCCAAAATCCCCCTGAATCCCCCAAATCCCACTGAGTCCCCCAAAATTCCCCCCCGAGATCCCGGGCCTGGCTGGAAGCACCGAGCACGGCCTGGGCCGAGATCAGCGTCACCAGGCGCCTCAGGAGGCTGGGGGGCACAAATTTGGGGTTCAGGGACCCCCAGATTGGGGTCACAGAACCCCCAAAATCCCCCAAATCCCACACAGTCCCCCAAATCCCCAAAATCCCCCCGAGACTGCCAGGCATGGCTGGAGGCACCCAGGGCGGCCTGCGCCGAGATCAGCGTCACCAGGCGCCTCAGGAGGCTGGGGGGCACAAATCTGGGGTTCAGGGACCCCCAAAATTCCACTGAGTCCCCCAAATCCCACTCAGTCCCCCCCATCCCCAAAATTCCCTCCTGAGATCCCGGGCCTGGCTGGAAGCACCGAGCACGGCCTGCGCCGAGATCAGCGTCACCAGGCGCCTCAGGAGGCTGGGGGGCACAAATTTGGGGTTCAGGGACCCCAAAATTGGGGTCACGGAACCCCCAAAATCCCCCTGAATCCCCCAAATCCCACTGAGTCCCCCAAAATTCCCCCCCGAGACCCTGGGCCTGGCTGGAAGCACCGAGCACGGCCTGGGCCCGAGATCAGCGTCACCAGGTGCCTCAGGAGGCTGGGGGGGGCACAAATTTGGGGTTCAGGGACCCCCCAAATTCCCTTCAGCCCCCCCCCAAATCACGGCCCAGGACCCCCAGATCTCCCCCAGCCTCACAAGGAGAGCAGCAGGGCAAAGCCAGCCAGGACCACCCCTTCCCAACCCCCTCAAACCCGCTCCAGGACCCCCCAAACCATGGCTGGGACCCCCCAAATTCCCTTCAGCCCCCCCAAATTCCCTTCAGCTCCCCCAAAAATTCCCTTCAGCCCCCCCAAAATCGTGCCTGGGACCCCCCAAATTCCCTTCAGCTCCCCCAAAATCCACCCAGGCTCACAAGGAGAGCAGCAAGGTGAAGCCAGCCAGGTAGAGCCTCTTCCAAACCCTCCCAAACCAGCTCCAGGACCCCCCAAACCATGGCTGGGACCCCCCAAATTCCCTTCAGCCCCCCCCAAATTCCATTCAGCCCCCCCAGATCGTGCCCAGGACCCCCCAAATCTCCCCAAGGATCACAAGGAGAGCAGCAGGGCGAAGCCAGCCGGGTAGAGCCTCTTCCCAACCCTCCCAAACCAGCTCCAGGACCCCCCTGACTGATTCCAGGCCCCCCAAATTCCCTTCAGCCCCCCCAAACTGTGGCTGGGACCCCCAAATCTCCCAAGGATCACAAGGAGAGCAGCAGGGCGAAGCCAGCCGGCTAGAGCCTCTTCCCAACCCTCCCAAACCAGCTCCAGGACCCCCCAAACCATGGCTGGGACCCCCCAAGTTCCCTTCAGCCCCCCCAAATTCCCTTCAGCCCCCCCCAAATTCTCTTCAGCCCCCCCAAATTGTGGCTGGGACCCCCCAAATTCCCTTCAGCCCCCCCCAAATTCTCTTCAGCCCCCCAAACTGTGGCTGGGACCCCCCAAATCTCCCCCAGGATCACAAGGAGAGCAGCAGGGCGAAGCCAGCCGGGTAGAGCCTCTTCCCAACCCTCCCAAACCAGCTCCAGGACCCCCCTGATTGACTCCAGGACCCCCCAAATTCCCTTCAGCCCCCCCAAATCGTGCCCAGGAACCCCCAAATCCCCCCCGGGCTCACAAGGAGAGCAGCAGGGCGAAGCCAGCCAGGTAGAGGTTCCTCTGGGCACGGAAGAGTTTCATGTGGAAGTGCTCCAGCGCGGCCGGGTTGCTGCCCAGCGCCTCCCGGTCGCCCAGGCTGTACCTACGCGTCTCCCGCAGCGCGTCTGGGGGACAGGGGGGTCAGCGGGGGACACCCCCAGAGACCCCCCAGAGACCCCCCAGATCCACCCCCAAATCCGTACAGACACCCCCCAGAGACCCCCCAGAGACCCCCAGATCCACCCCCAAATCCGTACAGACACCCCCAGAGACCACCCAGAGACCCCCAGATCCACCCCCAAATCCGTACAGACACCCCAGAGACCACCCAGAGACCCCCCAGATCCACCCCCAAATCCGTACAGACACCCCCCAGAGACCACCCAGAGACCCCCCAGATCCACCCAGAGACCACCCCCAGATCCACCCCCAAATCCGTACAGACACCCCCCAGAGACCCCCCAGATCCACCCCCAAATCCGTACAGACACCCCCAGAGACCCCCCAGAGACCCCCCCCAGATCCACCCCCAAATCCGTACAGACACCCCCAGAGACCACCCAGAGACCCCCCAGAGACCCCCCCAGATCCGTACAGACACCCCCAGAGACCACCCAGAGACCCCCCAGATCCACCCCCAAATCCGTACAGACACCCCCCAGAGACCCCCCAGATCCGTACAGACACCCCCAGAGACCACCCAGAGACCCCCCCCAGAATCCACCCCCAAATCCACACAGACACCCCCCAAATCCACCCAGAGTCCCCCCAAATCCACCCAGAGACCCCTCCCAAATCCACATAGACACCCCCGATCCACCCCCAAATCTGCACAGACACCCCCCAGAGACCACCCAAAGACCCCCAGAATCCACCCCCAAATCCGTACAGACACCCCCCAGAGACCACCCAGAGACCCCCCAGATCCACCCCCAAATTCCACCCAGAGACCCCCCAGAATCCACCCAGAGACCACCCCCAAATCCACATAGACCCCCCCCCGATCCACCCCCAAATCTGCACAGACACCCCCCAGAGACCACCCAGAGACCACCCCCAGATCCACCCCCAAATTCCACCCAGAGACCCCCCAGAATCCACCCAGAGACCACCCCCAAATCTGCACAGACACCCCCATATGCACCCCCAAATCCGCACGGACACCCCCCAGAGACTACCCCCAGAATCCACCCAGAGACCCCCCAAATTCACCCAGAGACCCCCCCAAATCCACCCAGAGACCCCCCCCGATCCACCCCCAAATCTGCACAGACACCCCCCAGAGACCACCCAGAGACACCCCAGAATCCACCCCCAAATCCACCCAGAGACCCCCCAGATCCACCCAGAGACCCCTCCCCAAATCGATCCAGAGACCCCCCCCAAATCCACACAGACCCCCTCAGATCCACCCCCAAATCCGCACAGACACCCCCCAGAGACCACCCCCAAATCCACCCAGAGACCCCCCAGAATCCACCCCCAAATTCCACCCAGAGACCCCCCAGAGACCCCCAGATCCACCTAGAGATCCCCCAGAATCCACCCCCAAATCTGCACAGACACCCCCAGATGCACCCCCAAATCCGCACGGACACCCCCCAGAGACCACCCCCGGAATCCACCCAGAGCCCCCCAAATCCACCCAGAGACCCCCCCCGATCCACCCCCAAATCTGCACAGACACCCCCCAGAGACCACCCAGAATCCACCCCCAAATCCGTACAGACACCCCTCAGAGACCACCCCCAGATCCACCCCCAAATCCACCCAGAGACCCCCCAGATCCACCCAGAGACCCCCCCCAAATCCACACAGACCCCCCCAGATGCACCCCCAAATCTGCACAGACACCCCCCAGAGACCACCCAGAGACCCCCTAGAATCCACCCCCAAATCCACACAGACACCCCCCTGAGACCCCCCCCCAGATCCACCCAGAGACCCCCATAGATCCACCCAGAGACCCCCCCCAAATCCACCCAGAAACCCACCCAGAGACCCCCAAATCCACCTCACATCCACACAGAGACCCCCCCAATCCACCTGGACACACCAAGGGTGCCCGTGCCCCAAGGCATCAAAATCTTCATAAAATTCACCCAAAATCTCCCTGAAATCCACCCAAAATCCTCCCAAAGTTCCACCAAATCCCCAAAATCCACCCCAAATCCCCCAAAAATCCAGCCAAACTCCCGCAAAGTTCCACCAAAATCCCCCCCAACATTCCCCCAAATCCCCCCAACATCCAACCAAAACTGCCCCCAAAATCCCCTCAAAATCCTCCAAAGTTCCCCAAAATTCTCCCACAATCCACATAAAATTCTCCCAAAACCCCCTCAAAATTCGCCCAAAATTCCCCCAAAACCCCCTCAAAATTAGCCCAAAATTCCCCCAAATCCACCCAAAATCCAGCCAAACTCCCCCAAAAATCCACCCAAAATTTTCTCCATTTCCCCCCAAAATCCCCTCAAAATCCTCCACAATTCCCCCAAAAACTGCCCCCAAAAATCCCCTTTAAACCCCCCCAGCACCCACCGAGCAGCAGCAGCACGAGGATGACGATGAGGACGATGAAGAAGGAATTCCCGTAGGACACGGCCAGCCCCACCAGGCGGGAGCGGAAAATCTTCTGCCATCTGGGTTTGGGGGGGGAGACACAAATTTGGGACCCCCCAAAATTCCAGGGAATCCCACCCAGGACCCTCCGAATTTTTTGAAATGAAATTTTCTATTCCAGGGTCGTGCGAAAGGAAAAAAAAATTGATTTTTTAGTGAATTTTTCTTCTTTCGTTGGAGTGGGGAGGGCACAAACTGCGACCCCCAGGACCCTCCCCAAATTCCAGGGAATCCCCTCAGGACCCCCCTAAATTCCCTCAGGAAATCCCCAATCCCACAGGACCCCCCCCCCAAATCTTTCCTCCCAACCCTTAGAGACCCTCCCCACTTTTAGGGACCCCTCCCCACCTTTGGGAACCCTTCCCCCCTTCAGGGACCCCTCCCCACATTTAGAGGTACCTCGCTAATTTTAAGGACCCTCCCCACCTTTGGGGACCCCTCCCCACTTTTAGGGACTCCCCGACTTTTAGGGACCCCTCCCCACATTTATAGGTCCCTCCCCATTTTTAAGGACCCCTCCCCACTTTTGGGGGCCCCCTCGAATTTTAGAGACCCCTCCCCATTTTTAAGGACCCCTCCCCACCTTTGGAGACCCTTCCCCACATTTAGAGGTACCTCTCTACTTTTAAGGACCCTCCCCATCTTTGGAGACCCCTCCCCACTTTTAGGGACCCCTCCCCACCTTTAGGGACCGACCCTTCCCCCCTTTAGGGACCCCTCCCCTCATTTAGAGGTCCCTCCCCATTATTAAGGACCCCTCCCCACTTTTGGGGGCCCCCTCGAATTTTAGGGACCCCTCCCCACCTTTAGCGACCCCTTTCCACATTTAGGGACCTCCCACTCTTCCCTTTAACGACCCTCCCCATATTTAAAGATTCCCCCCCCACTTTTAGAGACCCCTCCCCACTTTGGGGACCCCCTGCCCTCACCTGGCTGGAGACACGAAGGGGACGCAGAGCAGCAGCACCAAAAACACCTCCGCGTACAGGAACGTGGCCACCGCCGTCCACTGCAGGCTCATGGCGGCTTGAGGGGGGCACGGGCAGCGATGGGGACCCGGTTTGGGGCACCGGGACCCCCAAAATCCCCTCAGGAACCCCCAAAATCCGCCCCGGGGCCGCCCCTCCCTCACCGCCCTCACCCTCAGGAACGCGACCAGCGGAAGCCACGCCCACACGCTGAGGGAGCGGCCAATCAGAGCGAGAGGCGGGAAAATAGCTGGGTGACGTCACAGCTGCCCGCCATTTTCCCCCGCCCCGCCACCCGGGGAAATTTCAACAATAAATTTAATAATAAATTTAATCAGTTGGGATGAAACCGTTAAAGCGGGTAAAGTTAATCACAATTAATTTCGTCATTAGTGAAATTAATGGGATTGAAATAAAGCCGCGCCTCTTTCGTCGTGGAGCCGCCCACGCCTCCCCACCCCTTAACGCCAATGGTTCGTCCCTTAACCGTAGCCACGCCCCCACCCCGCCCACAGCCAATCATTGTCCCGCCCTCACAGCTTGTCCCGCCCATGGAATTGATTGACAGCTCTGGACACGTTTATTGCGTTTATTGGGGAGGGGGCCGGACTCCCCAAATTTTGGGGGGATTCGTGAGGGGTCTGAGGGGGTCCCAAGGGGGTTTTGGGGTCCAAGGGGGATCCAGAGGGGATTTTTGGGGGATTCCGAGGGGATTTTGGGGATCCTGGGGGTGGTCCCATTGGAATTTTGGGGGTCTCAAAAGGGATTTTGGGGTCCTGGGGTGTCCCATTGAAAGTTGGGGGTCCCAAAGGGATTTTGGGGATCCTGGGGGTGTCCCATTGGAATTTTGGGGGTCCCAAAGGGATTTTGGGGGTCCTGGAGGGTGTCCCATTGGAATTTTGGGGGTCTCAAAACGATTTTGGGGGTCCTGGGGGTGTCCCATTGGAATTTTGGGTGTCCCAAAGGGATTTTGGGGATCCTGGAGGGGGTCCCAAGGGGATTTTGGATGTCCCAAAGGGATTTTGGGGAGCCTGGGGGGGTCCCAAGGGGATTATGGGGGTCCCAAAGGGATTTTGGGGAGCCTGGGGGGGTCCCAAGGGGATTATGGGGTCCAAAGGGATTTTGGGGATCATGGGGGGGGTCCCATTGGAATTTTGGGGGTCCCGTGGGGTCCCAAGGGGAATTTTGAGGCTCTGGTGGGGGATTTGGGGGGAAAATATGAGCACCCTGAGGTGTTTCGGGGTGGATTTCGGGGTGAATTTTGGGGTTCCCAAGATTCGGGGTGGGGTTTTTTTTTTTGGAGGGGGGGTCCCGGGAGGATTTTGGGGGGGGGGTCTCACCCAGGGGCCCCCCCAGCAGCAGCAGCCCCAGCAGGACCCCCCGATCACCCCCAGTGCCACCAGTTGGGCTCGGAGCGGGAGGAGGCGCCCAGGGGGCTCGGGGGGGGCTCGGGGGTCCCGCGAAGATTTTGGGGGGTCCCGGGGGGGCTCGGAGCGGCTGCCGGGGCTCCAAACGCAGGGGGCTGGTGGGGGGGAGAGAAAAATTAGGGGGGGATTTGGGGGGGGTCCCCAAAAACCCCCCCCCGCCCCTCCCCCCCCTCACCTGTCCAGGTGATCCAGCAGGGTGGGGGAGGGGCGCTCCAAAATCTGGGGGGCAAAGGGGGGGGGGGTGAGGGGGGAAGGTCCCATCCCAAAATAACACCTGGACCCCTTCCCCACACCAAGGTGTCAAAATTGCCCCCAAAATCGCCTCAAAATTACCTCAAAATCCCCCAAAATTCCCTCAAATTGCACCCAAAATTCCCTCAAAATGCACCCAAAATCCACCCAAAATCCCCCCTAAAATCCACTCCAAATCCCCCCAAAATCTCCTCAATATTTCCCCAATATTTACCCAAATCCTCTCAAAATCCCCTCAAAATTCCCCCAAAATCCCCCTAAAATCCACCCAAAGTCCCCTCAAAATTCCCTCAAAAAATTCACAAGTCCTCTCAAAATTCCCCCAGAAATCCTCCAAGTCGCCTAAAATCCCTCAAAATTCCCCAAGAATTCCCTCAGAATTCCCCCTAAAATCCACCCAAAATCCCCTCAATATTTCCTAAAAAAATTCGCTCACATCCTCCCAAAATTCCCACAAAACCCCCCAAAATTCACCTAAAATCCCTCAAAATCCCCCCGAATTCCCCTCAGAATTCACCCCAAATTTCCCCCCAAACTTCCCTCAAAATTTCCTCCAAATCCTCCCAAAATTCCTACAAAGTCCCCCCCAAAATCCCCAGAAAATTTCCTCAGAATCCCCCCAAATTCCCCCAAAATCCCCAAATTTCCTCCTCACAGGTTGCCGTGCTCGCGCCCCCCCCCAAATTCTGGGGGGGCTCTGTCGTTGTCGGGATCATCTGTGGGGGAAGGGGGTGCAGAGACCCCAAAAAATCCTGAGGACCCCCCAAAACCCCAAATTCTTCTGGGACCCCCCCCAAACCCCCCAGGAACCCTCAAAAGCCCCCCAGGGACCCCCAAAACCCCCCCAAATTCCTCGGGTTCCTCCCCATCATGGAACCCCCCCCCTCCCCAAATCCCTCTGGGACCCCCAAAATTCCCACCAGGATCCCCCCAAAACCCCAGGACCCCCCAGGGATACTCCAAGACCCCCCCCGGGGACACCCCAAATCTCCCTGGGATCCCCAAAATTCTCCCAGGACCCCCAAAGCCCCCCAGGGACCCCCCAAAAACCCCCAGGGACACTCCCAAGCCCCACCTCGGGGACCCCCAAATCTCCCTGGGATCCCCAAAATTCTCCCAGGACCCCCAAATCCCCCTAGGGACCCCCCCAAAATCACCAGGACCCCCCCAGGGACACTCCAAGCGCCCCTCAGGTACCCCCAAATCTCCCTGGGACCCCCAAAACCCCCCAGGGACCCCTCCAAAACCACCCAGGACCCCCCCAGGGACCCCAAATCTCCCTGGGATCCCCAAAATTCCCCCAGGACCCCCCAACCCCCCCCCCAGGAGCCCCCAAACAACCCAAGGATCCCCCACAGGGACCCCTGAAACTGCCCCAGGGAACCCCAAAATTCCACCAGGACCCCCAAACCCCTCCAGCGACCCCCCAAAAACCCCTCAGGGACCCCCAAATCTCCCTAGGATACCCCAAAATTCCCCCAGGACCCCCAAATCCCCCCAGGGACCCTCTAAAACCCCAGGACCCCCCAGGGACACTCCAAGCCTTCCCCCAGGGACCCCCAAATCTCCCAGGGACACCCCCAAACTCCCAGGGACCCCTCCAAAACCACCCAGGGACCCCCAAATCTCCCTGGGGTCCCCAAAATTCCCCAGGACCCCCAAAGTCCCCCAGGGACCCCCCTAAAACCCCCAGGGACCCCCCCAGAATCGCCAGGACACCCCCAGGGACACTCCAAAACCCCCCAGGGAACCCCCAAATCTCCCTGGGACCCCCCCAAACTCCCCAGGGACCCCTCCAAAACCCCCCAGGGACCCCCAAATCTCCCTGGGATCCCCAAAATTCCCCCAGGACCCCCAAAGTCCCCAGGGCCCCCCCAGAATCGCCAGGATCCCCCCAGGTACACTCCAAGCCCCCCCCCCCAGGACCCCCAAATCTCCCAGGGACACCCCCAAACTCCCCAGGGACCCCTCCAAAATCCCCCAGGACCCCCCAGGGACCCCCAAATCTCCCTGGGATCCCCAAAATTCCTCCAGGACCCCCAAATCCCCCCAGGGACCCCCTAAAACCCCCAGGACCCCCCCAGGGACACTCCAAGCCCCCCCAGGGACCCCCAAATCTCCCAGGGACACCCCCAAACTCCCCAGGGACCCCTCCAAACCCCCCAGGGACCCCCAAAATCTCCCTGGGATCCCCAAAATTCCTCCAGGACCCCCAAAGCCCCCCAGGGACCCCCCCAGAATCGCCAGGACACCCCCAGGGACCCCCAAATCTCCCTGGGATCCCCAAAATTCCCCCAGGACCCCTCCAAAACCCCCCAGGACCCCCCCAGGGACCCCCAAATCTCCCAGGGACACCCCCAAACTCCCCAGGGACCCCCCCAAAACCCCCCAGGACGCCCCCAGGGACCCCCAAAATTCCCCCAGGACCCCCCAAACCCCCCGGGACCCCCCCACGGACCCGCGCCCCCCCTGCGCCACCGCCGGGTCTCGAACTCGTAGAATTTCTTCTCGTAGAGTTTGCGGGGGGGCCCTGGGGGGGGCACGGGTCAGCCCAGGGCTCCCAGTGCAAACCAGTTCAAACCAGTTCACACCAGTTACCCCTCCCAGTGCAAACCAGTTCACACCAGTTACCCCTCCCATCCCTCCCAGTGCAAACCAGTTCAAACCAGTTCACACCAGTTACCCCTCCCAGTGCAAACCAGTTCAAACCAGTTACCCCTCCCAGTGCAAACCAGTTCAAACCAGTTACCCCTCCCATCCCTCCCAGTGCAAACCAGTTCAAACCAGTTCACACCAGTTACCCCTCCCAGTGCAAACCAGTTCAAACCAGTTACCCCTCCCAGTGCAAACCAGTTCAAACCAGTTACCCCTCCCATCCCTCCCAGTGCAAACCAGTTCAAACCAGTTCACACCAGTTACCCCTCCCAGTGCAAACCAGTTCAAACCAGTTACCCTTCCCATCCCTCCCAGTGCAAACCAGTTCAAACCAGTTCAAACCAGTTACTCCTCCCATCCCTCCCAGTCGTTCCCAATCCCTCCCAGTGCTCCCAGTCCAAACCAGTGTTCCCAGTTACCCCTCCCAGTCCCTCCCAGTCATCCCCAGCCCCTGCCAATGCTCCCACTGCAAACCAGTGTTCCCAGTTACCCCTCCCAGTGCAAACCAGTGCTCCCAGTTACCCCTCCCATTCCCCTCCCGGTACTCTCCCAGACCCCTCCCAGTATCCCCCCATCCACCTCCCAGTTCCCTCAGTCCCCCCCAATTCCCTCCCAGTTCTTCCCAGTTTCCCCCAATCCCCTCCCAATGCTCCCAGTCCAAACCAGTGTTCCCAGTTACCCCTCCCAGTGCAAACCAGTGCTCCCAGTTACCCCTCCCATTCCCTCCCAGTACTCTCCCAGTCCCCTCCCAGTGTCCCCCCAATTACCTCCCAGTCCCCCCAGTCCCCCCAATTCCCTCCCAGTCCTTCCCAGTTTCCCCCAATCCCCTCCCAGTGCCCCCAGTCCAAACCAGTGCTCCCAGTTACCCCTCCCAGTACACCCCAATTCCCTCCCAGTTCCTCCCAGTCACCCCCACTCCCCTCCCAGTCCCCCCAATCTGCCCCTGTCCCCTCCCAGTCCCCCCCAAATCCCTCCCAGTCCCCCAGTCCCAACTCCAGTTCCCTCTCAGTCCCCTCCCAGTTCCTCCCAATCCCCTCCCAGTCCCCATCAATGCTCTCCCAGTCCCTCCCAGTCTCTCCCAGTGCCCACCCAGGGGCCCGCGCCGGCTCTGGAGTTTCTCCAGCAGCTCCTGGTCCGAGAGGCCCCGAAAACTTTCCATGGCTGGGGGGGCACTGGGAATCAATGGGGGGCACTGGGAGGCACTGGGGACACTGGGAGTCACTGGGGGGGCACTGGGAGCTACTGGGGGTCACTGGGGGGGCACTGGGAGTCACTGGGAGTCACTGGGGGAGTCACTGGGAATCATGGGGGGCACTGGGAGGCACTGGGGGAGCACTGGGAGGCACTGGGAGGCACTGGGGGGGCACTGGGAGGCACTGGGGGAGCACTGGGAGGTACTGGGGGTCACTGGGGGGGCACTGGGAGTCACTGGGAGGCACTGGGGAGCACTGGGAGGCACTGGGGGTCACTGGGAGGCACTGGGGGGTCACTGGGGGTGCACTGGGGGGACACTGGGAGTCACTGGGGGGGCACTGGGAGTCACTGGGGGGGCACTGGGAGGCACTGGGGGGCACTGGGAGTCACTGGGAGTCACTGGGAATCACTGGGAGTCACTGGGGGGGCACTGGGAGGCACTGGGGAGCCACTGGGAATCATGGGGGTCACTGGGGACACTGGGGGAGTCACTGGGAGGTACTGGGGGGGCACTGGGAGGTCCCGGGGGATCCCCTGTGGGTTTGGGGGTGCTCCCGAGGGGTCCCCCATCAATTTTGGGGGTCCCAGAGAGACCCCAGTGGGTTTGGGGGATCCCAAATTCTCCTCACGGCTCTGGGGGGATCCAGGGGGTCCCCCCCTGAATTTTGGGGATTTTTGGGAGGGTTTGGGGGGTCCCGGTGTCCCCTCACGGCTTTGCGGGGGCTCTGAGGTTCTCCCCCTGAGTTTTGGGGATTTCTGGGGGATTTTTCGGGGGGTCCCGATGTCCCCCCCTGAATTTTGGGGATTTTTGGGGTTTTTTAAAGGGAATTTTTCGGGGGTCCCGAGGTCCCCTCACGGCTCTGGGGGGAATTCAGGGGGTCTCCTGTTGAGCTTTGGGGATTTTTGGGTGGGTTTTTTTTTTTGGGGGGGGGGTCTCGAGATTCCCTCGTGTCTCTGGGAGGATCCAGGGGGTCTCCCCCTGAATTTTGGGCATTTTTGGGGTTTTTTTTTGGGAGTTTTTGGGATCCCCTCACGGCTCTGGGGGGGAATTCGGGGGGTCTCCTGTTGAGCTTTGGGGATTTTTGGGTATTTTTTCTAGGGGGGGGTCCCGAGATTCCCTCGTGGCTCTGGGGGCATCCAGGGGGTCTCCCCCTGAATTTTGGGGATTTTGGGGTTTTTTAAAGGGAATTTTTCGGGGGTCCCGAGGTCCCCTCACAGCTCTGGGGGGAATTCGGGGGGTCTCCTGTTGAGCTTTGGGGATTTTTGGGTGGTTTTTTGGGGGGGCGGGGGTCTCGAGATTCCCTCGTGTCTCTGGGAGGATCCAGGGGGTCTCCCCCTGAATTTTGGAGATTTTTGGGGGTTTTTTTGGGGAGTTTTTGGGATCCCCTCACAGCTCTGGGGGGGAATTCAGGGGGTCTCCTGTTGAGCTTTGGGGATTTTTGGGTGTTTTTTTTTTGGGGGGGGGGGTCTCGAGATTCCCTCGTGGCTCTGGGGGGATCCAGGGGGTCTCCCCCTGAATTTTGGGGATTTTTGGGTGTTTTTTTTTTGGGGGGGGGGGTCTCGAGATTCCCTCGTGGCTCTGGGGGGATCCAGGGGGTCTCCCCCTGAATTTTGGGGATTTTTTGGGGTTTTTTTTGGGAGTTTTTGGGGGTCCCCTCACAGCTCTGGGGGGAATTCGGGGGGTCTCCCCCTGAATTTTGGGGATTTTTGGGTTTTTTTTAAGGAGTTTTTCGGGGTCCCGAGGTCCCCTCACAGCTCTGGGGGGGAATTCGGGGGTCTGCCCCTGAACTTTGGGAATTTTTGGGTGGTTTTTTTTTGGGGGTGTCCCGAGATTCCCTCGTGGCTCTGGGAGGATCCAGGGGGTCCCCCCCTGAATTTTGGAGATTTTTGGGGGTTTTTTTGGGAGTCTTTGGGGGTCCCCTCACAGCTCTGGGGGGAATTCGGGGGGTCTCCTGTTGAGCTTTGGGGATTTTTGGGTGATTTTTTTGGGGGCGTGGGTCCCGAGATTCCCTCGTGGCTCTGGGGGGATCCAGGGGGTCTCCCCCTGAATTTTGGGGATTTTTGGGTTTTTTTGGGGGAGTTTTTGGGGGTCCCCTCACAGCTCTGGGGGGGAATTCGGGGGGTCTCCCCCTGAGCTTTGGGTATTTTTGGGTGGGTTTTTTTTTGGGGGTGTCCCGAGATTCCCTCGTGTCTCTGGGAGGATCCAGGGGGTCTCCCCCTGAATTTTGGGGATTTTTTGGGTTTTTTTGGGGGAGTTTTTGGGGGTCCCCTCACAGCTCTGGGGGGGAATTCGGGGGGTCTCCCCCTGAGCTTTGGGGTTCTTTTGGTGGGTTTTTTTTGGGGGGGTGTCCCGAGATTCCCTCGTGTCTCTGGGAGGATCCAGGGGGTCTCCCCCTGAATTTTGGAGATTTTTGGGGGTTTTTTTGGGGAGTTTTTGGGGGTCCCCTCACAGCTCTGGGGGGAATTCGGGGGATCTCCCCCTGAGCTTTGGGGTTCTTTTGGGGTTTTTTTGGGGGTCCCGAGATTCCCTCATAGCTCTGGGAGGGTCCCCCCTGAATTTTGGAGGTTTTTTTGAGGAGTTTTTTGGGGCTTTTTCGGGGTTTTTGGGGGTCCCGGTACCTTCGCTCCGCCGGGGCCGCGCCGGTGATGACTCAGGGGGCGTGGCCACCAAAGCCACGCCCACATTCCTTATTTGCATACAGTTCCCGCCCAAACGTTGGGTGTTGCCCGTTATGGGCGTGGCTACATTAGACCACGCCCATTTCCTTCTACGATGTGGGCGTGGCCTATCGCAAACCACGCCCATTCCTTCTTTTGGGACTGTTCCACGGAGGTTTTGGGGGGTCCCAGCGCCCCACGACCCCCCCCAAAACCCCTCCCATGAGCTCCGGGCCCCCAAATTTGGGGTCTCCATCCTCAAAACCCCCCCCCAAAATGTGCGGTCACAACCCCCAGACCTCCCTCCCAACAAAATTGGGGTCACACCGCCTCACGTCCCTCCCCCGCCCCCCCCCAAGATTTGGGGTCCCCCAACCAAACCCCGAGACCCCCCTCTCCCCCTCGTCCAAATTCACAGCCCAACCCCCTCCCCAAAAAATTTGGGGACCCCCCTGGCGGTGTCACCGTCGTCTTTTATTCCCTCCGGGGGGTCCCAGGGGGGCTCAGCCCCCGCCCCCCACCCCCGGCCCTGCCCCACTGTTGTTTTTTTTTTGGGGGGGGGGATGAGGGGGCAGCGGGGGGGGGGGGGGGGGTCCCCCAAAAGTCACAATCACGGCACAAAGACACGGGGGGGGGAGGGGCACGGCCGGGGGGGGGCTTTGGCACGGCCGTGGGGTGGGGGGTGGGTTTCGGGGGGATTTTGGGGGGATTTTGGTGTTTTTTGGGGGGTTCTGGGGGGGTTTTTGGGGATTCATTGGGGTTCTATGAGGGAGGGGTCAAGCCCCGCCCACTCCACCGCCCCCTCCCCCTTGGGGGCGTGGCTCAGCCCCAGGCCCCGCCCCCAATGGCCGCCGTGAGGGGCGGCTCTTCGGCACAGCGCCCCCTGCTGGAGGGGAGGACCTGGAGGAAGGGGAGACACGGGGAGGGTCAGGGCGCCCCCTGGCGGATTGGAGGACTCGGAGTGTTAATGGTGGGGGGGGGAATCCAAATTTTATCCACCCCCCCCATCCTAAAATTGACCCCAAAACTGCCCCAATCCCTCATGGGACCCTAAATTAATCACCCATGGAGACCCCCCCCAAAATAAAATTCCTCACAACCCCCCTTCCCCATGGAGACCCCAAACTCCCCCAAAATCCCCCAAAATTCCACCCAAACCCACCCCAAACCCCCATATCCCCCGAGCCCCCAAACCCCAAACCCTCCCTAAAGCCCCCCAAATCCCCCCCGAGGCCCCAAAACCCCCCCAAAAAACCCCTCGGAGCCCCCAAAATCCTCCAAACCACCCCAAACCCCCAAAATCACTCCTAACCCCCCAAGCTCCCCCCAAAATCCTCCAAACCCACCCAAAACCCTCAAAACCCCTCGGAGCCCCCAAAATCCTCCAAACCCACCCCAAACCCCCCAAAATCAATCCAAAGCCCCCAAGCTCCCCCAAAATCCCTCCAAACCACCCCAAACCCTCAAAAACCCCTCGGAGCCCCCCAAAATCCCTCCAAACCCTCCCGAACCCCCCAGATCCCCTTGAGCCCCCCCAAACCCCCCAAATCCCCAAAACCTGCAGTCCCCAAAATCCCTCCAAACCCCCCAACCCCCCCAAAATCCCTCCAACCCCCCAAATCCCCCCAAAATCCCCCTAACTCCCCAAAATCCCTCCTAACCCCCCAAACCCCCCAAATTCCCTCCAAACCCCCCCAAATCCTCCCCAAATCCCCCCTAACTCCCCCAAAATCCCTCCTAACACCCCAAAATCCCTCCAAACCCCCAGAACCCCCCCAAAATCCCCCCAAAATCCCTCCAAACCCCCGCAAATCCCTCCAAATCCCCCCAAAAATCCCTCCTAACCCCCCAAATCCCTCCAAACCCCCCCAACCCCCCCAAAATCCCTCCAAACCCCCCCAAAATCCCCCAAAATCCCTCCTAACCCCCCCAAAATCCCTCCAAACCCCCCCAAATTCCCTCCAAACCCCCCCAAATCCTCCCAAATCCCCCCTAACTCCCCCAAAAATCCCTCCTAACACCCCAAAATCCCTCCAAACCCCCGAACCCCCCCAAAATCCCCGCAAAATCCCCCCAAAATCCCTCCAAACCCCCCAAATCCCCCCAAAATCCCCAAAATCGCCCCAAAATCCCCCAAAAATACCTCCAAACCCCCCAAATCCCTCCAAACCCCCCAACCCCCCCAAAATTCCTCCAAACCCTCCCCAAATCCCCCCAAAATCCCCCAAAATCCCTCCTAACCCCCCAAATCCTCCAAACCCCCCCAACCCCCCCAAAATCCCTCCAAACCCTCCCCAAATCCCCCCAAAATCCCCCAAAATCCCTCCAAACCCCCCCAAATCCCCCCAAATCCCTCCAAATCCCCCCAAAAATCCCTCCTAACCCCCCAAATCCCTCCAAACCCCCCCAACCCCCCCAAAATCCCTCCAAACCCTCCCCAAATCCCCCCAAAATCCCCCAAAATCCCTCCTAACCCCCCCAAAATCCCTCCAAACCCCCCCAACCCCCCCCAAAAATCCTCCAGAACCCCCCAAAATCCCCCCCAAAATCCCTCCAAACCCCCCCAAATCCCCCCAAAATCCCCCAAAATCCCTCCTAACCCCCCCAAAATCCCTCCAAACCCCCCCAAAACCCTTCCAAACCCCCCCCACAAATCCCTCCAAAATCCCCCCAAAATCCCTCCTAATCCCCCCCAAAACCCCTCCAACCCCCCCCCAATCTCCCCAAACACCCCCCCCGCCCCAAATCCCCCCCCAAACCCCCCCAAAATCCCTCCAACCCCCCCCCCCAATCTCCCCGAACCCCCCCCCCCCCCCCCAAATCCCCCCCAAATCCCCCCCCCAAACCTCACCCTACATCTGGTTGGCGAAGGAGGTGGGGGCTCCCTGGCCGTACCCCCCGTCCGAGGGGGGTCCCCCGAAGCCCCCCTGGCCGTAGTCGGGCTGGTACCCCCCCCGGGCTGGTACCCCCCCTCGGGGGGGCCGTACCCCCCCTCGGGGGCCGCGGCTTTTTCGGGGACCCCCCCCGGGGGGGGGGCGCGGGCCCCCAGACCCCCCCAGCCCGTCTCCTTGAAGACGAACCAGAGGTTCCCCGTCCACAGCACCAGGTTCAGGAAGCCGAACACCTGCGGGATTTGGGGGATTTTTGGGGGAATTTTTGGGGATTTTTGGGAATTTTTGGGGATTTTTTGGGAGATTTTTGGGGCTTTTTGGGGTTTTTTTTGGGATTTGGGGGTGGTTTTGGGGAATATTTGGGGGTTTTGGGGCATTTTTTTGGGTAAGTTTTTGGGGTTCCCCGTCCACAGCACCAGGTTCAGGAAGCCGAACACCTGTGGGATTTGGGGGATTTTTGGGGGAATTTTTGGGGATTTTTGGGAATTTTTGGGGATTTTTTGGGAGATTTTTGGGGCTTTTTGGGGTTTTTTTTGGATTTGGGGGTGGTTTTGGGGAATATTTGGGGGTTTTGGGGCATTTTTTTGGGGTGGGTTTTTGGGGTTCCCCGTCCACAGCACCAGGTTCAGGAAGCCGAACACCTGCGGGATTTGGGGGATTTTGGGGGATTTTGTGGATTTTTGGGGATTTTTGGGGATTTTTGGGGGTTTTTTGGGATTTTGGGGTGGTTATAGAGGGATTTTTGGGTTTTTTGGGGGGTTTTGGGGCATGTTTTTGGATGGAATTTTGGGGTTCCCCATCCACAGCACCAGGTTCAGGAAGCCGAACACCTGCGGATTTGGGGGGGTTTTTTGGGGATTTTGGGGATTTTTGGGAATTTTTGGGAATTTTTGGGGATTTTTGGGAATTTTTTTGGGATTTTGGGGTGGTTATAGAGGGATTTTTGGGGTTTTTTGGGGGTTTTGGGGCATGTTTTTGGGTGGAATTTTGGGGTTCCCCGTCCACAGCACCAGGTTCAGGAAGCCGAACACCTGCGGGATTTGGGGGGGTTTTTTGGGGATTTTGGGGATTTTTGGGAATTTTTGGGGATTTTTGGGAATTTTTTTGGGATTTGGGGGGGGTTTTGGGGGAATTTTGGGGGTTTTTGTGGAGTTTTGGGGCATTTTTTTGGGGTGGGTTTTTGGGGTTCCCCGTCCACAGCACCAGGTTCAGGAAGCCGAACACCTGCAGGATTTGGGGGATTTTGGGGAATTTTTGGGGATTTTGGGGGATTTTGGGGTTTTTTTGGGATTTTGGGGTGGTTATAGAGGGATTTTTGGGTTTTTTGGGGGGTTTTGGGGCATGTTTTTGGGGTGGGTTTTTGGGGTTCCCCGTCCACAGCACCAGGTTCAGGAAGCCGAACACCTGTGGGATTTGGGGGGGTTTTTTGGGGATTTTTGGGGATTTTTGGGAATTTTTGGGGATTTTTGGGGGTTTTTTGGGATTTTGGGGTGGTTATAGAGGGATTTTTGGGTTTTTTGGGGGGTTTTGGGGCATGTTTTTGGGTGGAATTTTGGGGTTCCCCATCCACAGCACCAGGTTCAGGAAGCCGAACACCTGCGGGATTTGGGGGATTTTGGGGAATTTTGGGGATTTTTGGGGATTTTTGGAGGTTTTTTGGGGTTTTTTGGGGATTTGGGGGTGGTTTTGGGGGGGTTTTGAGGCATTTTTTAGGGTGGGTTTTTGGGGTTCCCCGTCCACAGCACCAGGTTCAGGAAGCCGAACACCTGCGGGATTTGGGGGATTTTGGGGGATTTTGGGGATTTTTGGGAATTTTTGGGGATTTTTGGGGGTTTTTTTGGGATTTGGGGGTGGTTATAGAGGGATTTTGGGGGTTTTTGGGGGGTTTTGGGGCATGTTTTTGGGGTGGGTTTTTGGGGTTCCCCGTCCACAGCACCAGGTTCAGGAAGCCGAACACCTGCGGGATTTGGGGGCGGGTTTTGGGGATTTTGGGGATTTTTGGGAATTTTTGGGAATTTTTTGGGATTTTTGGGAATTTTTGGGGATTTTTGGGGATTTTTGGGGGTTTTTTGGGGTTTTGGGGATTTGGGGGTGGTTTTGGGGGGGTTTTGAGGCATTTTTTAGGGTGGGTTTTTGGGGTTCCCCGTCCACAGCACGAGGTTCAGGAAGCCGAACACCTGTGGGATTTGGGGGATTTTTTGGGGAATTTTTGGGGATTTTTGGGAATTTTTGGGGATTTTTGGGGTTTTTTGGGGATTTGGGGGTGGTTTTGGGGGGGTTTTGAGGCATTTTTTAGGGTGGGTTTTTGGGGTTCCCCGTCCACAGCACCAGGTTCAGGAAGCCGAACACCTGCGGGATTTGGGGGATTTTGGGGGATTTTGGGGATTTTTGGGGATTTTTGGGGGTTTTTTGGGGTTTTTTGGGGATTTGGGGGGGGGTTTTGGGGGGTTTTTGGGGGTTTTTGGGGTTTTGGGGCATGTTTTTGGGTAAGTTTTTGGGGTTCCCCATCCACAGCACCAGGTTCAGGAAGCCGAACACCTGCGGGATTTTGGGGTTTTTTTTGGGATTTTTGGGGGGTTTTGGGGAATTTTTGGGGGATTTTTGGGGGTTTTTTGGGATTTTGGGGTGGTTATAGAGGGATTTTTGGGTTTTTTGGGGGGTTTTGGGGCATGTTTTTGGGTGGAATTTTGGGGTTCCCCGTCCACAGCACCAGGTTCAGGAAGCCGAACACCTGCGGGATTTGGGGGATTTTGGGGAATTTTGGGGATTTTTGGGGGTTTTTGGGGATTTTTTGGGGATTTGGGGGTGGTTTTGGGGTGGTTTTGAGGCATTTTTTAGGGTGGGTTTTTGGGGTTCCCCATCCACAGCACCAGGTTCAGGAAGCCGAACACCTGCGGATTTGGGGGATTTTGGGGAATTTTGGGGATTTTTGGGGATTTTTGGGGGTTTTTTGGGGTTTTTTGGGGATTTGGGGGTGGTTTTGGGGGGGTTTGGGGGCATTTTTTGGGGGTTTTTGGGGGGATTTTGGGCGGGATTTTTGGGGTTTTTTTGAGGGTATTGGGAGGGTATTTTGAGGGTTTTTGGGGTTTTTTGGGATGGAATTTTTGGGGTTTTTTTTGAGGTTTTGGGGGGATATTTTGAGTTTTTTTGGGGGGGATTTTTGGGGTTTTTTGGGGGTTTTTTTGAGGGTTTGGACGGGATTTTTGAGGGTTTTTTGGGGGGGATTTTTGGGGGTTTTTTGGTGGGGTATTTTTGGGGTTTTTTTGGGGTTTTTTTGGGGTTTTTTGAGGGTATTGGGGGGATATTTTGAGTTTTTTGGGGGGGATTTTTGGGGTTTTTTTTGAGGGTTTTGGATGGGATTTTTGAGTTTTTTTCGGGGGGATTTTTGGGGGTTTTTTGGGGGGGTATTTTTGGGGTTTTTTGGGGGATTTTTGGGTTTTTTTGAGGGTATTGGGGGGGTATTTTGAGTTTTTTTGGGGGGGATTTTTGGTTTTTTTTTTTGTGGGGGTATTTTTGGGTTTTTTTGAGGTTTTTGGATGGGATTTTTGAGTTTTTTTGGGGGGGATTTTTGGGGGTTTTTTGGGGGGGTATTTTTGGGGGTTTTTTTGGGGGTTTTTTGGGTTTTTTGAGGGTTTTGGACGGGATTTTTGATTTTTTTTGAGGGGGATTTTTGGGTTTTTTATGTGGAGGGTATTCTGGGTTTTTTTGGGGGGTTTTTTTAGGTTTTGGGGGGATATTTTGAGTTTTTTGGGGGGGATTTTTGGGGGTTTTTTTGAGGGTTTTGGATGAGATTTTTGAGTTTTTTTCGGGGGGATTTTTGGGGGTTTTTTGGGGGGGTATTTTTGGGGTTTTTTGGGGGGTTTTTTGGGTTTTTTTGAGGGTTTTGGACGGGATTTTTGAGTTTTTTTCGGGGGGATTTTGGGGGTTTTTTTGGGGGGGTATTTTTGGGGTTTTTTTGGGGGTTTTTTGGGTTTTTTGAGGGTTTTGGATGGGATTTTTGAGTTTTTTTGGAGGGGATTTTTGGGGTTTTTATGTGGGGGGTATTCTGGGGTTTTTTGGGGTTTTTTTTGAGGTTTTGGGGGGATATTTTGAGTTTTTTGGGGGGGATTTTTGGGGTTTTTTTGAGGGTTTTGGACGGGATTTTTGAGTTTTTTTGAGGGGATTTTTGGGGGGGAATTTTTGGGGTTTTTTTGAGGGTTTTGGGGGGATTTTTTGAGTTTTTTTGAGGGGGATTTTTGGTTTTTTTATGTGGGGGGTATTCTGGGGTATTTTTGGGGGTTTTTTGACGGTATTGGGGGGTATTTTAAGTTTTTTGGGGGGGTTTTTTGGGTTTTTTTGAGGTTTTGGACGGGATTTTTGAGGTTTTTTGGGGGGGATTTTTGGGGTTTTTATGTGGGGGGTATTTTGAGGGGATTTTGGGGAGTTTTTTGAGGTTTTGGGGGGCTATTTTGAGTTTTTGGGGGGATTTTTGGGTTTTTTTGAGGTTTTGGGTGCTATTTTAACTTTTTTTGGGGGGATTTTTTGGGGTTTTTTTGCGGGGCGTTATTCTGGAGTCTCGGACTCACCACGGAGGTGTTGAGCCCCGAGGTGCGGGGTGCCCCCAGCGCCTGGCAGCGCGCCCCGGGGCGCTGGCACCCCCCGACCTGCGCCAGCACCGCCGCGGGCGCCGTGGCCGCCTTGACCTCGGCCAGCGCCGCCGCCCAGGCGCACGAGGCGACCAGCCACAGGAACGCCAGCGCCGCCGTCACCCCCAGCTCCTGCCAAAATCGGGGCCTCAGGGCACCCCAACATCCAGAGCCGAGAGCCCGCACCCGCCTCAGCGGGCGGACACCCCAAAAACCCGATTTAAAACAAAAAAATCCCAGTTAAAAACAAAAAAATCCCAGTTAAAAACATAAAAATCCCAATTAAATATAAGAAAATCCCAATTAAAAACCCAAAATCCCAATTAAAAACTAAAAAATCCCAATTAAAAAAAACCTTCCCAATTAAAACCATAAAAATCCCAATTAAAAACCCAAAAATCCCAATGAAAAACCCCAAAATCCCAATGAAAAACCAAAAAATCCCAATAAAAACCCCAAAATCCCAATTAAAAACCCAAAATCCCAATTAAAAAAACTTCACAATTAAAAACCAAAGAATCCCAATTAAAAACCATAAAAAAAACCCAATTAAAAACCCAAAATCCCAATTAAAGACTAAAAAATCCCAATTAAAAAAAAATCCCAATGAAAACCATAAAAATCCCAATTAAAAACCAAAAAAATCCCAATGAAACCCCCAAAATCCCAATTAAAAGCCAAAAAATCCCAATTAAAAACCCAAAATCGCAATGACAAACCCAAAAACCCCCATTAAAAACCTAAACCCTTCAATTAAGACCCCCAAAATCCCAATAAAAACCCCAAAATCCCAATGAAAAACCCCAAAATCCCAATAAAAACCCCGAAATCTCTTTTGGGGTGCCCTAACCCCCTCCCGGAGCTGAGCAGCCACAGGAACGCCAGCGCCGCCGTCACCCCCAGCTCCTGCCAAAATCGGGGCCTCAGGGCACCCCAACATCCAGAGCCGAGAGCCCGCACCCGCCTCAGCGGGCGGACACCCCAAAAACCCGATTTAAAACAAAAAAATCCCAGTTAAAATATAAAAATCCCAATTAAAACCCAAAAAAATCCCAATTAAAACCAAAAAATCCCAATTAAAACCAAAAAATCCCAATTAAAAACCCAAAATCCCAATTAAAACCAAAAAATCCCAATTAAAAACCCAAAATCCCAATTAAAAACCCAAAATCCCAATTAAAAAAAAACCTTCCCAATTAAAACCCCAAAATCCCAATTAAAAACCAAAAATCCCAATTAAAAACCCAAAATCCCAATTAAAAACCAAAAAATCCCAATTAAAAAAAAACCTTCCCAATTAAAACCACAAAATCCCAATTAAAAACCCAAAATCCCAATTAAAAAAAACTTCACAATTAAAACCCCAAAATCCCAATTAAAACCCAAAAAAATTCCCAATTAAAACCCAAAAAAATTCCCAATTAAAACCCCAAAATCCCAATTAAAAACCAAAAAATCCCAATTAAAAAAAAAAACTTTCCAATTAAAACCCCAAAAATCCCAATGAAAAACCCCAAAATCCCAATAAAAACCCCAAAATCTCTTTTGGGGTGCCCTAACCCCCTCGCGGAGCTGAGCAGCCACAGGAACGCCAGCGCCGCCGTCACCCCCAGCTCCTGCCAAAATCGGGGCCTCAGGGCACCCCAACATCCAGAGCCGAGAGCCCGCACCCGCCTCAGCGGGCGGACACCCCAAAAACCCGATTTAAAACAAAAAAATCCCAATTAAAATATAAAAATCCCAATTAAAAACCAAAAAAATCCCAATTAAAACCAAAAAATCCCAGTTAAAAACTAAAAAAATCCCAATTAAATATAAAAAACCCAATTAAAACCAAAAAATCCCAATTAAAAACCCCAAAATCCCAATTAAAACCAAAAAATCCCAATTAAGAACTAAAAAATCCCAATTAAAACCAAAAAATCCCAATTAAAAACCCAAAATCCCAATTAAAAAAAACTTCACAATTAAAAACCAAAGAATCCCAATTAAAAACCAAAAAAATCCCAATTAAAACCAAAAAATCCCAATTAAAGACTAAAAAATCCCAATTAAAAAAAAACTTCCCAATTAAAACCCCAAAATCCCAATTAAAAACTAAAAAAATCCCAATTAAAAAAATATTCCCAATTAAAACCCCAAAATCCCAATTAAAGACTAAAAAATCCCAATTAAAAAAAAATTCCCAATTAAAACCATAAAAATCCCAATTAAAAAGCAAAAAATCCCAATTAAAAACCAGAAAAATCCCAATTAAAAAAAATTTCCTAATTGAAACCCCAAAATCTCAATTAAAACCAAAAAAAATCCCAATTAAGAACCAGAAAAATCCCAATTAAAAACCCCAAAACGCCCCAAAATCCCTCTATAACCCCCCAAAACTGCCCCAAAGCCCCCCAAAAACTCCCCAGAGCCCCCAAATTCCACCCCAAACCCCCCAAATTTCACCCCAGACCCCCCAAATTTCATTCCAGACCCCCCAAATTTCACCCCAAAACCCCCAAATTTCATCCCAGACCCCCCAAATTCCACCCCAGACCCCCCAAATTTAATCGCAGATCCCCCAAATTTCCACCCCAGACCCCCCAAATTTCATTCCAGACTCCCCAAATTTCATCCCAGACTCCCCAAATTTCACCCCAAAACCCCCAAATTTCATCCCAGACCCCCCCAAATTTTATCCCAGACCCCCCAAATTTCATTCCAGACCCCCCAAATTTCACCCCAAACCCCCAAATTTCATCCCAGACCCCTCAAACCCCTTCGAGAGACCCCCAAACCCCCCACAAACCCCCCCAAAATCCCCTCAAAACCTGCCCCAAATCCCCCCAAACCTGCCCCAAACACCCCAAATCCCACCGCAGCCCCCTCAAATTTCACCCCAGACCCCCAAATTCCACCGCAGCCCCTCCAAACCCCCCAAAACCCCCCCAAACCCCCCTTAATTCCCCCCTATAACCATTCCAAACCCCCCCAAGACTGCCCCAAATCCCCCCAAAACTGCCCCAGCCCCCCCAAATTTCATCCCAGCCCCCCCAAACCCCTTCGAGAGACCCTCAAACCCCCCACAAATCCCCCAAAAATCCCCCCATAACCCCTCAATAACCACCCCAAACCCCCCAAATTCCACCCCAAACCCCCCAAATTTCCACCCCAGCCCCCCAAAACTCACGATTCGGGGCCCGCGCCCCCCCGCCCGGTAGGCCTGGGGGGCGAACAGGTACCCCCCGAGAGACCCCCAAACCTGCCCCAAACCCCCCCAAACCTGCCCCAAACCCCCCCAAACCTGCCCCAAACCCCCCCAAACCTGCCCCAAACCCCCCCAAACCTGCCCCAAACCCCCCAAAACTGCCCCAAACACCCCAAATCCCACCGCAGCCCCCCCAAATTTCACCCCAGACCCCCCAAATTCCACCGCAGCCCCTCCAAACCCCTTCAAGAGACCCCCAAAACCCCCCCAAACCCCCCTTAATTCCCCCCTATAACCATTCCAAACCCCCCCAAAACTGCCCCAAATCCCCCCAAAAATGCCCCAAACCCCCCAAATTTCATCCCAGCGCCCCCAAATTTCATCCCAGCCCCCTGAAATTTCATCCCAGACCCCCCAAACCCCTTCGAGAGACCCCCAAACCCCCCACAAACCCCCCCCATAACCCCTCAATAACCACTCCAAACCCCCCAAATTCCACCCCAAACCCCCCAAATTCCACCCCAAACCCCCCAAATTTCACCCCAAACCCCCAAATTTCCACTCCAGCCCCCCGAAATTTCATCCCAGCCCCCTGAAATTTCATCCCAGCCCCCCCAAACCCCTCCGAGAGACCCCCAAACCCCCCACAAACCCCCCCAAAATCCCCCCATAACCCCTCAATAACCACTCCAGACCCCCCAAATTTCACCCCAAGCCCCCCAAATTCCACCCCAAACCCCCCAAATTTCCACCCCAGCCCCCCAAAACTCACGACGCGGGGCCCGCGCCCCCCGCCCGGTAGGCCTGGGGGGCGAACAGGTACCCCCCGAGAGACCCCCAAACCTGCCCCAAACCCCCCCAAACCTGCCCCAAACCCCCCCCAAAACTGCCCCAAACACCCCCAAAACTGCCCCAAACACCCCAAATCCCACCGCAGACCCCCCAAATTCCACCGCAGCCCCTCCAAACCCCTTCAAGAGACCCCCAAAACCCCCCTAAACCCCCCTTAATTCCCCCCTATAACCATTCCAAACCCCCCCCAAACCTGCCCCAAACCCCCCCAAGACTGCCCCAAATCCCCCCAAAACTGCCCCAAACCCCCCAAATTTCATCCCAGCCCCCCCAAATTTCATCCCAGCCCCCCCAAATTTCATCCCAGCCCCCCCAAATTTCATCCCAGCCCCCCCAAACCCCTCCGAGAGACCCCCAAACCCCCCCCAAAATCCCCCCAAAATCCCCCCATAACCCCTCAATAACCACCCCAAACCCCCCAAATTTCCACCCCAGCCCCCCAAAACTCACGACGCAGGGCCCGCGCCCCCCCGCCCGGTAGGCCTGGGGGGCGAACAGGTACCCCCCGAGAGACCCCCAAACCTGCCCCAAACCCCCCCAAACCTGCCCCAAACCCCCCCAAAACTGCCCCAAACACCCCAAATCCCACCGCAGCCCCCCCAAATTCCACTGCAGCCCCCCAAATTTCATCCCAGACCCCCCAAATTCCACCGCAGCCCCTCCAAACCCCTTCAAGAGACCCCCAAAACCCCCCAAAACCCCCCTTAATTCCCCCCTATAACCATTCCAAACCCCCCCAAGACTGCCCCAAATCCCCCCAAAACTGCCCCAAACCCCCCAAATTTCATCCCAGCCCCCCCAAATTTCATCCCAGACCCCCCAAATTTCATCCCAGACCCCCCAAACCCCTCCGAGAGACCCCCAAACCCCCCACAAATCCCCCCAAAAATCCCCCCATAACCCCTCAATAACCACCCCAAACCCCCCAAATTTCACCCCAAACCCCCCAAATTTCCACCCCAGCCCCCCAAAACTCACGATTCGGGGCCCGCGCCCCCCGCCCGGTAGGCCTGGGGGGCGAACAGGTACCCCCCGAGGGCGGCGGGGGCGTAGAGGAAGGAGCCGACCCCGACGGTGACGAAGAACTGCGCGGCCGAGGAGTGGTCGCCCACCAGGAACACCCGCTCGGGGGGACCCCCCCCGCACGAGGGGGCCTCGAAGTACACCTGGTGCAGCCTGGGGGGGTCCCCGATATTTGGGGGGGGGGTCCAGGGTTAAGTTCGAGGGGGCTCATCCCAATTTTTTGGGGTTTTATTGCGATTTTTGGGAGATTTTGGAGAATTTGGGGGGATTTTATTGTGATTTTTGGGACCTTCCCCACACCTGGTGCAGCCTGGGGGGGTCCCCGATATTTGGGGGGGGGTCCAGGGTTAAGTTGGGGGGGGCTCATCCCGATTTTTGGGCGATTTTGGGGATTTTATTGCGATTTTGGGGGGATTTTTGGGGATTTTATTGCGATTTTTGGGACCGTCCCCACACCTGGTGCAGCCTGGGGGGGTCCCCGATATTTGGGGGGGGTCCAGAGTTAAGTTCGAGGGGGCTCATCCCGATTTTTTGGGATTTTATTGCGATTTTTGGGAGATTTTGGAGGATTTTGGGGGATTTTATTGTGATTTTTGGGACCGTCCCCACACCTGGTGCAGCCTGGGGGGTCCCCGATATTTGGGGGGGGGGTCCAGGGTTAAGTTCGAGGGGGCTCATCCGGATTTTTGGGAGATTTTGGGGATTTTATTGTGATTTTTGGGGATTTTATTGTGATTTTTGGGACCCTCCCCACACCTGGTGCAGCCTGGGGGGGTCCCCGATATTTGGGGGGGGGTCCAGGGTTAAGTTTGGGGGGGCTCATCCCGATTTTTTGGGCGATTTTGGGGATTTTATTGTGATTTTTGGGGATTTTATTGTGATTTTTGGGGGATTTTTGAGGATTTTGGGACCCCTCCCCACACCTGGTGCAGCCTGGGGGGGTCCCCAATATTTGGGGGGGGTCCAGGGTAAAGTTCGAGGGGGCTCATCCCGATTTTTGGGCGATTTTGGGGATTTTATTGTGATTTTGGGGGATTTTATTGTGATTTTTGGGACCCTCCCCACACCTGGTGCAGCCTGGGGGGGTCCCCGATATTTGGGGGGGGGTCTAGGGTAAAGTTCGAGGGGGCTCATCCGGATTTTTGGGAGATTTTGGGGATTTTATTGTGATTTTTGGGGATTTTATTGTGATTTTTGGGACCCTCCCCACACCTGGTGCAGCCTGGGGGGGTCCCCGATATTTGGGGGGGGGTCCAGGGTTAAGTTCGAGGGGGCTCATCCCGATTTTTTGGGATTTTATTGCGATTTTTGGGGATTTTATTGTGATTTTTGGGGATTTTATTGTGATTTTTGGGACCCCTCCCCACACCTGGTGCAGCCTGGGGGGTCCCCGATATTTGGGGGACTCCCGAGTACCCAAAGACCCCCCCCAGACCCCCAAATTCTTTCCAAATCCCCCCTAAATCCCCTCAAATTCCCCCCAAAGCCCCCAAATCCCCCCTAAAATTCCCCTTAAACACCCCAAATCCCCCTCAAACTTACCCTGAGACCCCCAAATCCCCCCCAAATTCATCCCAGGACTCCCCAAATCCCCCCAAAATTCCCTCAAAATCCCCCTCAAATTGCCTCCAAATCCCCCCAAACACCCCAAATCCCCCCCAAATTCCCCCCAAATCCCACCCAAATCCCCCCAAACACCCCCCAAATCCCCCCAAACACCCCAAATCCCCCTCAAACTTACCCTGAGACCCCCCAAATCCCCCCCAAATTCATCCCAAGCCTCCCCAAATCCCCCCAAACACCCCAGATCCCCCCCAAATCCCCCTCAAATTCCCTCCAAATCCCTCCAAACACCCCAAATCCCCCCAAACCCTCCCCAAACACCCCAAGTCCCCCCCAAATCCCCCCCAAGCCCCCAGACCCCCCAGACGCCCACCTGAAGGGGTACCCGAAGGCCACGGTGATGGGGGCGGAGCGGTTTGGGGGGGCGCACTCGATGCTGAGGCGCAGCGAGCCGCTGAAACCCCCGCAGGTGGCGAAGGCGAAGATGGAGAAGAGCTGGGGGGGCAAACTGGGGTCACTGGGAGCCACTGGGAGGGGATTTGGGGGGATTTGGGGGGATGTGAGGGAGTTTGGGGGGATTAAAATGGGGTTTGGGGGGGATTTGGGGGGCACTGGGAGCCGCTGAAGCCCCCGCAGGTGGTGAAGGCGAAGATGGAGAAGAGCTGGGGGGGCAAACTGGGGTCACTGGGAGGGGGTTTGGGGGGGTTTGGGGGGGTTAAAATGGGGTTTGGGGGTCACTGGGAGGGACTGGGAGTCACTGGGAGGGAGTTTGGGGGGGGATTTGGGGGGTTAAAATGGGGTTTGGGGGTCACTGGGAGGGACTGGGAGGGGATTTGGGGGGGTTTGGGGGGATCTGAGGGGTTGTGAGGGAGTTTGGGGGGGTTAAAATGGGGCTTGGGGGTCACTGGGAGGGACTGGGAGTCACTGGGAGGGGGTTTGGGGGGGATTTGGGGGGGTTAAAATGGGGTTTGGGGGGGATTTGGGGGGCACTGGGAGCCGCTGAAGCCCCCGCAGGTGGTGAAAGCGAAGATGGAGAAGAGCTGGGGGGGCAAACTGGGGTCACTGGGAGGGACTGGGAGGGGATTTGGGGCAGGTTCAGGGGGGATTTGGGGCCACTGGGGGGGTTTTGGGGTCACTGGGAGGGACTGGGAGGGGATTTGGGGGGATTTGGGGGGCACTGGGAGCCACTGGGAGGGGATTTGGGGGGGATTAGGGGGGATTTGGGGGGTTAAAATGGGGTTTGGGGGTCACTGGGAGGGACTGGGAGGGGATTTGGGGGGTTTGGGGGGATGTGAGGGAGTTTGGGGGGGTCAAAGTGGGGTTTGGGGGGGATTTGGGGGGCACTGGGAGCCGCTGAAGCCCCCGCAGGTGGCGAAAGCGAAGATGGAGAAGAGCTGGGGGGGCAAACTGGGGTCACTGGGAGGGACTGGGAGGGGGTTTGGGGGGTTTGGGGTGACTGGGAGGGGATTTGGGGGGGTTTGGGGGGCATTTGGGGGGATGTGAGGGAGTTTGGGGGGGTTAAAATGGGGTTTGGGGGTCACTGGGAGGGACTGGGAGGGGATTTGGGGTCACTGGGAGGGACTGGGAGGGGATTTGGGGTCACTGGGAGGGACTGGGAGCTACTGGGAGGGGATTTGGGGGGATTTGGAGGGTACCGGGGGTCACTGGGAGGGACTGGGAGGAGTTTGGGGGTCACTGGGAGGGACTGGGAGGAGTTTGGGGGTCACTGGGAGGGGTTCGGGGGGCACTGGGGGGGTTCAGAGAGTGTTTGGAGGTTACTGGGATGGACTGGGAGAAACTGGGAGCGGTTCCAGGGGGCATTTGGGGGTCGCTGGGGTGGGTTGGGGGGGCACTGGGATGAACTGGGATGAACTGGGAGGGGTTCGGGGGGGAATTTGGGGGGTTCAGAGGCTGGTTGGGGGTTACTGGGAGGGACTGGGATGGACTGGGAGAGGTTTGGGGGGGTCCCAGGGGGGATTTGGGGGTCTCGGGGGTGGTTTGGGGGAGTACTGGGATGAACTGGGATGAACTGGGATGGACTGGGATAAACTGGGAGAGGTTTGGGGGGGGTCCCAGGGGGGGATTTGGGGGTCACTGGGGTGGTTGGTGGGGTACTGGGATGAACTGGGATGAACTGGGATGGACTGGGATGGACTGGGAGAGGTTTGGGGGGGGGTCCCAGGGGGGGTTTGGGGGTCACTGGGGGTTACTGGGAGGGACTGGGATGAACTGGAATAAACTGGGAGAGGTTTGGGGGGTCCCAGGGGGGGTTGGGGGTCTCTGGGGTGGTTGGTGGGGTACTGGGATGAACTGGGATGAACTGGGATGGACTGGGATGGACTGGGATGGACTGGGAGAGGTTTTGGGGGGGGAATTTGGGGGGGTTTGGGGGTCACTGGGGGTTACTGGGATGGACTGGGATAAACTGGGAGAGGTTTGGGGGGGTCCCGGGGGTTTTGGGGGTCCTGAGGTGGTTTGGGGGGGTCACTGGGATGAACTGGGATGAACTGGGATAAACTGGGAGAGATTTGGGGGGTCCCAGGGGTGGTTTGGGGGGGTCACTGGGATGAACTGGGATAAACTGGGAGAGATATGGGGGGTCCCAGGGGTGGTTTGGGGGGGTCACTGGGGGTCACTGGGTGTTACTGGGATGGACTGGGATAAACTGGTAGAGATTTGGGGGGTCCCAGGGGGGTTTGGGGGTCACTGGGATGGTTTGGGGGGGTCACTGGGGGTTACTGGGATGAACTGGGATAAACTGGGAGAGGTTTGGGGGGGTCCCAGGGGTGGTTTGGGGGGTCCCAGGGGGGTTTGGGGGGTCACTGGGGGTTACTGGGGGTCACTGGGATGAACTGGGATAAACTGGGAGAGATTTGGGGGGTCCCAGGGGTGGTTTTGGGGGGTCACTGGGGTGGTTTCGGGGGGCTCACTGGGGCTACTGGGATGAACTGGGAAAAACTGGGAGAGGTTTTGGGGGGTCCCAGGGGGGATTTGGGGCAGTCACTGGGGGTCACTGGGGGTTACTGGGATGGACTGGGATAAACTGGGGGAGATTTGAGGGGTCCCAGGGGGGGTTGGGGTCTCTGGGGTGGTTGGTGGGGTACTGGGATGAACTGGGATGAACTGGGATGGACTGGGATGGACTGGGATGGACTGGGAGAGGTTTTGGGGGGGGAATTTGGGGGGGTTTGGGGGTCACTGGGGGTTACTGGGAGGGACTGGGATAAACTGGGAGAGGTTTGGGGGGGTCCCGGGGGTTTTGGGGTCCTGAGGTGGTTTGGGGGGGTCACTGGGATGAACTGGGATGAACTGGGATAAACTGGGAGAGATTTGGGGGTCCCAGGGGTGGTTTGGGGGTCCTGGGGTGGTTTGGGGGGTCACTGGGGGTTACTGGGGGTTACTGGGATGAACTGGGATAAACTGGGAGAGGTTTGGGGGGGTCCCAGGGGTGGTTTGGGGGGTCCCAGGGGGGTTTGGGGGGTCCCAGGGGGTTACTGGGGGTCACTGGGATGAACTGGGATAAACTGGGATAAACTGGGAGAGATCTGGGGGGTCCCAGGGGTGGTTTGGGGGGGTCACTGGGGGTTACTGGGATGAACTGGGACGAACTGGGAGAGGTTTTGGGGGGCCCCAGGGGGGATTTGGGGCAGTCACTGGGGGTCACTGGGGGTTACTGGGATGAACTGGGATAAACTGGGAGAGGTTTTGGGGGGCCCCAGGGGGGATTTGGGGCAGTCACTGGGGGTCACTGGGGGTTACTGGGGTTACTGGGATGAACTGGGAT
This sequence comes from Lonchura striata, assembly GCF_046129695.1. Taxonomy (NCBI): domain Eukaryota; kingdom Metazoa; phylum Chordata; class Aves; order Passeriformes; family Estrildidae; genus Lonchura; species Lonchura striata. The sequence goes on along the minus strand of NC_134638.1, from coordinate 1,466,778 downwards.
AGACTGGGAGAGGTTTGGGGGGGTCCCAGTGGGGGTTTGGGGGGTCCCAGGGGGTTTGGGGGGGTCACTGGGGTTACTGGGGGTTACTGGAGTTACTGGGATAAACTGGGAGAGGTTTGGGGGGGTCCCAGGGGGGTTTGGGGGGTCACTGGGGGTCACTGGGATGAACTGGGATAAACTGGGAGAGGTTTTGGGGGGTCCCGGGGGGATTTTGGAGCCTCCAAAGATTTGGGGTTTTTTTTTGGGGGGGGGGGGGGGGCGGGGAGGGATTTTGGGGCCGATCCCAGAATTTTGGGGGGTCCCGGATGAATTTGGGGGGCTCAGGAGGGACCTTGAGGGGTCAGGGGGGGGACACAGCCCCTCCCCCACCCCCAAAAAAATCCCGGATTATCCCGGATTATGGAGCTGACCCAGATTGGGGGAGGGGCGCGGGGGGGGGAGGGGAATTGGGGAAATTTGGGGATTTTTGGGGGTCCTGGGAGCATTCGGGGCTCCCAAAATCACTTTTAGGGTCGGGGGGAAGATCCTGGGGGGGATTTTGGGGTCCCTGGGGGGGAACCAGGGAATTTTGGGGTGCCCTGGGGATTTTTGGGGGTCCGGGGATGTTTTTTGGGTTTTTTTCAGGTGGTTTGGGGATTTTTTGGGTTTTCCGGGAAGGTTTTGGGGCGGTTTTGGGGTTTTTTGGGGGGTCACAAGATGGATTTTGGGTGGTTTTGGGGATTTTGGGTTCTCGAGTTGGGGGTTGGGGTGATTTGGGGTTTTTTTGGGGTGGTTTTATGAATTTTTGGGGGTCCCGCGAGGATTTTGGGGCGTTTTGGGGGGTGTTTTAAGGTTTTTTTGGGGTCTTCTGGGAGGATTTTGGGGTGGTTTTGGTTTTTTTGGGGGTGGTTTGGATATTTTTGGGGTGTCCCGGGAGGATTTTGGGGTGGTTTGGGTTTTTTTGATATTTTTGGGGTGTCCCGGGAGGATTTTGGGGTGATTTGTGGGGTTTTTTGGGGTCTCGGGTGGGGTTGGGGCTTTGAGGATGGTTTTGGGTTTCTGGGGTCTCCTGGGAGGATTTTGGAGTGGTTTTGGGTTTTTTTGGGGTGGTCTGAGTTTTTTGGGGGTCTGAGGGGAATTTTGGGGTGGTTTTGGGGTTTTTTTGGGGGGTCTGAGGGGATTTGGGGTGGTTTTGGGGTTTTTTTGGGGGGTCTGAGGGGGATTTTGGGGTGGTTTTGGGTTTTTTGGGGTCTGAGGGGATTTTGGGGTGGTTTTGGGGTCTGAGGGGGATTTTGGGATGGTTTTGGGGTTTTTTGGGGGGTCTGAGGGGATTTTGGGGTGGTTTTGGGTTTTTTGGGGGTCTGAGGGGGATTTTGGGGTTTTTTGGGGGGGTCTGAGGGGGATTTTGGGGTTTTTTGGGGGGTCTGAGGGGGATTTTGGGGTGGTTTTGGGGTTTTTTTGGGGGGTTTGAGGTGGATTTTGGGGTGGTTTTGGGGTTCTTGGGGGGTTTGAGGTGGATTTTGGGGTGGTTTGGGTTTTTTTTTGGGGGTCTGAGGGGATTTTGGGGTGTTTTGGGGTTTTTTTGGGGTCTGAGGGGGATTTTGGGGTGGTTTTGGGGTCTGAGGGGGATTTTGGGATGGTTTTGGGGTTTTTTGGGGGGTCTGAGGGGGATTTTGGGGTGGTTTTGGGGTTTTTTGGGGGTCTGAGGGGGATTTTGGGGTGGTTTTGGGGTCTGAGGGGATTTTGGGGTTTTTTTGGGGGTCTGAGGGGGATTTTGGGATGGTTTGGGTTTTTTGGGGGGTCTGAGGGGGATTTTGGGGTGGTTTTGGGGTTTTTTGGGGGTCTGAGGGGGATTTTGGGGTTTTTTGGGGGGTCTGAGGGGGATTTTGGGGTGGTTTTGGGGTCTGAGGGGGATTTTGGGATGGTTTTGGGGTTTTTTGGGGGGTCTGAGGGGGATTTTGGGGTGGTTTTGGGGTTTTTTTGGGGGTCTGAGGGGGATTTTGGGATGGTTTCGGGGTCTGAGGGGATTTTGGGGTGGTTTTGGGGTTTTTTTTGGGGGTCTGAGGGGGATTTTGGGGTGGTTTTGGGGTTTTTTTGGGGTCTGAGGGGGATTTTGGGATGGTTTCGGGGTCTGAGGGGATTTTGGGGTGGTTTTGGGGTTTTTTTGGGGGTCTGAGGGGGATTTTGGGGTGGTTTTGGGGAATTTTTGGGGTCTGAGGGGGATTTTGGGGTTTTTTTGGGGGTCTGAGGGGGATTTTGGGGTGGTTTTAGGGTCTGAGGGGGATTTTGGGGTGGTTTTGGGGTTTTTTTGGGGGTCTGAGGGGGATTTTGGGGTGGTTTTGGGGTTTTTTGGGGGGTCTGAGGGGGATTTTGGGGTGGTTTTGGGGTTTTTTTGGGGTCTGAGGGGGATTTTGGGGTGGTTTTGGGTCTGAGGGGGATTTTGGGGTGGTTTTGGGTTTTTTTGGGGGTCTGAGGGGGATTTTGGGGTGGTTTTGGGTTTTTTGGGGGTCTGAGGGGGATTTTGGGGTGCTTTTGGGGTCTGAGGG